>NC_072766.1:27328766-27628766 GCF_022539595.1 Amphiprion ocellaris | reverse complement strand
TCTGTCAGAGTGTGGCTGGTAATGAGGGGCGCACAGCGACACAGCTCACACTTACACCATACAGTCTTAAGGTTAAATGATATGACAGTCTCTAACTAAGTCTTTTTTGCCTTAAAGGTCAACTGAATATTTTATTGCCAGCCCGGCTTGGCAGTGTATTGAAATGGTAATATTAATACCACTACAGGACAGCCTCAGTGAGGGAGGTCCTCTGAAAGGTCAGCCAGTCTCCCAACAGTTGTCTCTCTGCGACATACACACAGTGGACCAGAAACACTCACAACACACACAGACACTACAACTAAATGCAGCACAAAGGCAGAATCTTACGAAGACACACACTGAGATCTGAGAAAACACACAAACACATTAACCGATTCCTTTGTATCCGACACTTTTATTAGTTTTCCCCTTTTCATTTATTTCATTGTCATTTATTTCCATTACAGTCTGTGTTAAACTTCAATGCACAGTTTCATTCCGTGGCATCAGCACAAGACAATTTCCTGCCCAGAGTCCAGTCATGGACATGAAATGAAAATGACTCTGATTGGCTGCTGTAAAAGATGTGAGCTTAAGGGCAATATCTGAGGTTGTGACGGCTAAGACACATTTCTCTTTTAATGCTGGAGGTGGGAAGGGGGAAAGGGATCTTAAAAGCCACATTTTATCACAGTGGGAAATATTCACTGAGTAGGCAGAGCAAGCATTAAGCAATGCAAATACAGACTCAAATGACTGGGTTGTAGGCGACTGTGCTATTCCATTGCCTCTAACTGGTGGAGGTGCTTGATCTTATCAGTAGATTCATCAGACAGGAGCAATGATACGTTCTCAGTGTTGGAGGACCAAGCAGCCGCCACCAACACACTGAAGTGACAAGTCTACAATGCACGTTATGGTGTCAGATTTGAAGTGTAATTGAAGCATGAGTGTAGAGCAGCAATTGTTAATGTCATTAATAACCAGTGTGCTTTTTCCTTTTCTAAAGGTCTCTTGGACTGAATGCCTCCATTCCTACTGCCAATAAACAAATAAATAAATAAAATCTTTTGGCTGTATACAAATGAGAGCTTTTAAGTAGATCAATGCATATATGTAGATTCACGCAATTCACTAGCATCCTTTAGTCAGAACAAAATGATTTATATCAAACCAGCCCTTAAAATGAAAATGACTAAAAGTCATGTTTGTTTTCTCTAAAGCTCACAAATTAACACATATTTTTTTGTGTGTGTATTCCATAGATGAGCTTAAAGATGCTGGTAGGCAGATTGTCCTGTTTTTATACTCAGCAACAAATAGATATGAGAATGAGAAGCTTTTAAAAAGTCAAACCATTCCTTTCCAAATCTGTTTGAAATTGAATTAGATCCAGAAATGCTTGATGCCCATAAGATAGCCTTGGCTTACTGTGTTATCAGGTTAAATACAGTATTAAAAAAAAAAAAAAAAGTATTTTTTTTAAAGCCTCTGCATGCCCACACAGGTCCTCTCAGTTACTGCTTATTGGACCTTTGCTCAGGCTGAAGGAGGTGACGCTTTGCCCGAAATAATGTGAGGTCACAAGACTCTGTGTAGTAACAATAATGATGAACGTGTTTTTGGTCCCATTCCAACAGGTGCAGCAAGGCAAACACAAAAGTCAGGAGATGTCAATCAAATTCAGTCTGCAAACACCCACACAGTTGTGAGGAGAGCCAAAATAATCACACTATAACGGTGTGCAGTCTTTAACAAGTGCACAGTACAAGTCAAATAACAATTCCAATGAAAGTGAGGACAAGCGCTTGAACATTTAAAAAAAATAAAAATAAAATAAAATCTCTAAATTATGGAGGCAGTTTTGGAATCACATTTTTTAAAAAAGTTTTAAGTTGTTCTTTTTTTTTTAAGTGAAAGCATTAATCCATCAGCTGCACCTACCCTTTCTTACAGTGGCTCATGAGGGGCTGGAGCATATCTGAGCAATGGGAGACAGGCCAATGCTCTGTACTAAAAATCGCATTCCTATAGAACTAAATTGCATTCATCTTTACATTTTAAAAGAAATGTAATTTTGAAAGAAACATATTTTCTCAACCATAAGTGAGACTGTGATTCAGTAAAGGGGCTT
Organism: Amphiprion ocellaris; assembly: GCF_022539595.1. Taxonomy (NCBI): domain Eukaryota; kingdom Metazoa; phylum Chordata; class Actinopteri; family Pomacentridae; genus Amphiprion; species Amphiprion ocellaris. The sequence continues at coordinate 27,626,650 of NC_072766.1, read as the reverse complement.
CCAGTTTAAAAGTGCCACAGAAACCTCTTAAGGAGGCAGGAGACTGGGGTTCCCTTCCTATTTGGGACCATTATGTCTAGACATAAGTTTCGTTGTACTTTTGGTTTTCATTCCTCATTTGGTTAGACATAGTGACCAAAACTAAGTGGCTACATTTTACACACTTTCACAAAAAGCTTTGTCTATATGTTATGTATGGATAGCGAATTGCATGACCTAAATATGTATCAGGCGGCGGGAATTAATGGGACTCGGAAACACCCCCACAACTTAATCAATTGCTTCATGTATCATTTCCAATGGATAAGTCCCGATAAATCTGCAGCAGTGGATTTGTAGTAGGATCGCAATCATGTGATCGTCAGCAGACAGCTGACGTAGTGTTCACTTGTAGTCATAGTTACAGTGACGCCGTGCCACTAACTTGCAATGATACAGACATTGTTAACAAATCCATGGATCCAGACTATAAGCCAAAACCTAATTACTTGGTCCTCGTGTCATTTCTGACCTGTCCTGAAAATTTCATCCAAATCCATTAATCCATTTTTGAGTAATGTTGCTAACAGACAGACAGACAGACAAACACATGGACAAGCATACGCCGATCATCACATAACTCCACCGACTTCCTTGGTGGAGTAATAACAATGACACAGATGGCCATGCACCGTCACACCCATGGTCAACTTAGAATCACCAGCTTACCGACAGTACATCTTTAGCCTGTGAGAAGATGCCAGACATCCTGGAGAAAAACCACGCAGGTGTAGGGAGAACGTGCAACCTCCACACAGAAAGACCCCAGCTGACCAGCAAGTTCAAACCCCTGCAAGAAACCTAAGAAACTGTATTGCTCTAAATGTATTTTACTTCCATCTCAACATGCTAACACTTAGGCTAGTATTTCTCCAGACCATAAAAGAACATATTGTCACCGCCCTGTGAAAACTGTGTATCTCCATGACTACTTTTCATCACAACAGAAGCTTTTTTTTTTTTCCCTGACAGTGCATTGCATCAGCAAATCCAAGGTGTTTTTAAAGATTTTGGGTTGAATGTTGGCCTCTTTAATTTCTTTAATATCTTTCTTTTTTACATATGCATACAGATCTAGGTGGATTGAGAATAATCACAAGAATTGTTATTCCTCCTGAGTGCATTATTGCACCTTGTCAGTATTAGCATGGACCGCATGGTTTCTTTGTTTAAGGGTGCTTTCACACCTGTTAGTCCGCTAGAGTGGTTCGTTTGGACCCAAAAGTTGTTACAATGTTGCTATTTTCAACTGGTTCGGTTGGCATTCACACCAGTGTTTTCGCAGTTGAACCTACTCCAATTAATGTTATATCTCCCCCCAGTTGTTTGGCGGCGCTGTTTACAAAACAAGGCGTTTAAGTTTGTCCCCTGTTCATGGTAAACGCAGGCTCTCGATCAAACTCGTGTGGAGAATGTGGTTTAGCTAGCGCAAATTTTTTTGCGCCTCCCAAAATTCCCTGTGCAGGTTGCTACGGAAGCTCCCGTAGACCAAAAAGTCTGCTGCGCCATCAAGCCGGTCCGAATGGAGACAGGTTTGTGTTTTCACCAGGAGCGAACCGAACTGGAGTTCACATAGAAGCGGACCGAGACCACCTCCCGAAAGTGGTCTCGGTGCGGTTCGTTAGTCCGAACCAAAAAAATCTGGTATGCTTTCACATCAGCCCAAACGAACCGTACTTGCAGGTGTTGCGGACTCCAGTCCGCTTTAAGCGGACTAAAAGACGTAGGTGTGAAAGCACCCTAAATGACCACATTAGTGTGTGATGGTGTACGTTCACGGTGAGACAGTTTTGGCATAGCTACAAAAGGTCAAGATATTCTCTAGCATCATTAATATGCTCCCATTAATGTTTGAAAGACCAGCAATTATTCATCCATTCATTTATTCATATATAGAGAGCGAGTTTTTACAGACAAAACATAGTTAGTTTTGCCTTAAGACATTTTAGATTTATATACTTCTTTCTTTAACTGTGTGACATGTGAAAGGTAGGTCAGCAGCAGACAGTGAGGTGGTCGTTTCGTCGACAGACAGGGAATCATTAAAGTTTTACAGCCACATTTTAATCCTCTGAAAATGGAGGCATCTAGCCCTTCTGCACACACACACACACACACACACACACACACACACACACACACACACACACACACACACACACACACACACACACACACACACACACACAATGCTCTCCATTCTCTATCCCTCTCTTCATCCCTCACCTCCCTCCATTTGATTTTGTCTGGGGTCAGCAAAGCTTCCTTTGCTCTCTTCCTCATGGATGCGTTCCAGGCTGAGTTTCCACATATGCTAGGTGGTAGGGAAAGTTGCTGACGCTGGTGTAACAGTGTGGAGCCCTGTAGAGCACATCTGTGATTTCAGTCCTCACTGAGACCATGCAGTGCAGCAGAAATTAACCTACTCTTGTACACAGTAGTGGAAGGCTAGAATTAGAAGTCCATTTTTCACAAATACCACCAAGTTTTTCTTTCTTCTTTTTTTTTTTAGCAATCCTTAAAGCTGTACTCATGTAAAACTGTGCTAATGCAGGACTGGAGAAATGAAAGCGATTCTCTCCTTACTTAAGTTTAAAACTGTTTTATTTCTCCTAATAAATCTCTAGTGACAATACCTACTTGTACACAAGTACAGCTGTCAATGATCACAAAGTTTGGATGTCTTCTGCCTCTCAGTCACTTTGATATCTCTCGATGTATGAAGTCACAGAAATCTGGAGAAGTAAACATTATTATTCTTACATACTGTTGTTTGATGCTATTGCATTACTCCTCCTGAATGATCCTTGCAAGCTCAATAAGGTAAATCTTTAACCTTGGCTTTAATGATAAAGTAATTTTAGTGTTGTGGAAAAGTACCCATTATAAAGTTGCTCATGAACACAACTTTTTTTGAGTTTTTGACCACTGGTGTTGCTATGGGTGAGTGTGTGTGTTGTCATCAGTACATGACTGCCATCTTGAAAAAAAAACAAAGACACACTTATCACTTAAGATAAAAGCATGTCATTCTATTTGACACAGCTTCAAGCGTCATTAGTCATATAATACTCATCTGAGAATAAAATAGTCAAAATTACATACAAAACGAAGGTGTTTCCAAATGCAGTAAAAACAGCACCTAAACATCCTTTCACCCAGTCCTCCTAACTGCAGCTCTGTGGCCACACATATTCAGATCAATAAGACAAATAGGGCCAGTCTGAAAACAAAGCGTGTGCCGCCCAAGAACTCCATGGACCTATTTATAACTGAGGCTTTGTCCATCGGAATAATGATCCCACAGCAAGGCTGAAACATCTCCCCAGGCCTGGATCCATATCCCTGTTAAAGTTGCCACCGCTGCATCCAAACACATGCCAGGAGCATGAAAATAACCCCTGGCAGTGGCCTCTGTCATGTCTTACACATTATTCAAACATGCACTGTGGGCTTCATCAATCTTCTGAGTGATGCAGAGGCTGTTTACTAGTTTGAAACTTGCAAAACTTGACTTCTTCAAACCTGATAAGCTTTTAACTCTGGGTAGAGAGAGCATGCGGTCCAGTAGAGACAGAGATTTGGTTATTGTAGAAATAAATTCCAAATATCTAATTCATGCAGGCTAAGTAAAGTAAGAGGAAAGTACATTTTAGAGGAATAGCTCAATGCAAATGTTTCATTTATGCACAGAGTAATGTGGTTTTCAGGGAAGACAAGGCCCTTAAATATTAGTAAATTCGATAGATGGTCTCATCCACTGTGGTCCCTATGAGAAACCAAACACAGAAAATTGAATTACAAACTGTAGGTTTTTGTCTTTATTTCCATAATGTAGACCTTTAATGGAATTACTTCACTAAGAGCAGAATTTTCATTTGTCATTTGAAATTCAGATGGGTGCATTGCGGGGAAACTTGCTGACAAAATTGAAACACATAAAAGTGAAACACAAGGCTGTTTCACCCCATTTAATTAGAGACAGCAGAAGAGGATAGAAAGAAAGAGGAGGCATAAACACATTCAGAGTGTGCACACAGGAATATTAATAATTGTCTTTTTTTAACAGTGCTGTGGAAAATTAAGACTAAATACTCTGCTTGATCTCTATTATGTCGCAATGCTTTATGTTGGGACAAACACACACAGGCAGAAAAAGCTATTGGATTTATAATGCAGCAAGCTAATATACTAGCACAGCCCAATCATTAAAGCCAAGGCCAAAGCTTTGACATATTGATCATGCAAGGATAATTCAGGGTTAATGTGTCTCTTTTTTCCTCCAGCATTCTCCATATGAATAGATCGTATGAGATTTAAGCTGCTGTAAATGAATTTCTTTTAGTGGGAACTGGCTAAGGCATTGTAGAGAACATGTTTCAGGGAGATAGTTTTTTACTTTGTTATGTCCATGTGATCTTTTATGTATACATACATACATAGATATAAATATATGTGTGTGTGTGTGTGTGTGTGTGTATATATATATATATATATATATATATATATATATATATATATATATATGATTTTTGGGACCTTTGCTTTAATGCATTTTCTCTGACTGGACCTGTTTGAATTTTAGTTGAATACCCCTGCACTAAACAGCACGTTGGCCCTCTTTTTGAAAAAAAGAGGGCCCAAAAAAAACCCCCAAAGATGGAAAAGTCCACCAACTTACAGTAATACGCACACTCTACAGCAGTGGTTCTTAACCTTGTTGGAGGTACTGAACCCCACCAGTTTCATATGCGCATTCACCGAACCCTTCTTCATTGAAAAATAAGATATGATTTTTTTCAAATTCAAAACATAGGTATATGTTTTACTGGTGCACAAAATGAACTGTACATTAACATCACTGTGTTCAAAGAACAAAACCAATACAATGCATGAACTCACAACAAATTACATACCTTTTCACAAAGACATGACCTTTTTTAATACTACCACACTGAAATGGTTTTAATTTTTAACCTTATGTATTCCAATAATGAACTTATTGTGTTTATGCTATTTATTATTTTTAACATTTCAACACACACCCATCACCTAATTTCCACCAGGCTACAATAATAATGAATTTACTGCAAATCAGTGTGACTTCTGCTGTTGCCTTTGAGAGACCAGTTCAGAAATGCGTGGCTTCACCTTGGCAAGTGCCGCTCTCATGTCATTTTCACAGCAAAGTCTGTTCCTTTTCTTCGTTTTTATGTCCAGCATCCTCGAAAAGGATTGTTCGCAAAGATATGTTGTAACAAACGGTATAAAAATTTCCAGGGCTTTCTTAGCAATAACAGGCTACGTTACCATTTGTCGACACCAAAACGTTGAGAGCGTTGTTGTTCTGAAGAGTTGCTGTTGAACCTGGCTCTGCTGAATTTCAATGATTTCGTCAAAAAGACTGGAACCCCTGGCAGTAGGTACAGGTCAAAGTATGTTTTCTGTTGCTCATGGACTGGCTGAAGTAAGGCAGCATCAGGAGACCAACATGGATGAAATATGAGAACAGAGAGAATCCAACCAGCAGATCACAGTTTATCATCCCCCAGTCATCTCCTGAAGTCCATACTGTAAGGGACATCAGTATCTGGTTGTTAATTTACCAGAGGATGCTTATAATCATGCTGATGTGGTCATAGACTCTACAGTATTTTAGTGACTCAATAAATGCCTAAGTTGTTTTTGTTGTTCATTTGTTTGTTTTTTTAAAGCTTTTTAGTTTTTAATAAACCTTTCTTTAACAGCCTATATGTGATCAATAAATGGCCTTTCCCTATCTTAAGAAAAACTCACTCAGAACTCTGATATGTTAACAGGACTAAATAAATCAATAAATACATGCATACACACATAAATAAGTCAATACATTAACTATGTTAAGATAAGATTTAGATTTAGATGAAAAAAATGTCTGTAGAATTTCTTTGTACAGTATTCTGCATTCAGTTAAAGTTTTTGCAGAATCCAGTATTACACACTGGCTGGTCATTACAATTTATTAGGATGGTTTCACTGTTTAAAATGAGGCCACTTATTTTTAGACAGAACCTGTGATCATAAAACAATACACAATTTTTAGTTCCATGTTAATAAAGCACTTAAAGCTTTAAGTATGGCTAAATGCTTTTTTCAGAATTAAATATATCACTCCTTAGGTGGTAGTGGCCCCAAGTTCAGTAAAGTTGGAAAGATATTCACAGATTCAGACTTCCAGCATCAATAACTCGTTAGATATAGGTTGTCAAAACATAAATGGTGCCTCTTTCCCATTGTTGCAAGGCAGACAATGTGCTACAAGCCCAGTTTTATCAAAAGTAGCTGTCTTTCAAGCTACAGGAATAACATTGGTGTCTATGGAGTGAACAGGGTCCGTCTGCAATTTGCAAAACCGCTGCAACAGTAAAGAGAGACAAATATTCAATAACTTCACTCTTATACATTGTAGTGTCACTAAAATCACTGCAGCCTTCAACTGGCTCCTGTTGACAAAGTGTTTTAACAGAAATGTAAATGCTGTAATTTGATTCTTTTAATGAACCATGTAACTTGAATGGATGTGATGCTGGTGTGACCACAGTGCACACGTCTGATGTTGCTCACAGTGGTCCAAGGGACGCTCAGGGAGTTTGTGTGTTTGCTTAGACTCATGAAAAATTAGAGGGAACATTGAATGGGACATATAGAAAAAAAGTGATTTTGAGGATTTAAGCCTGGATTTAGTTTGGTTTTCCCATTGTATGGCACATAACAAGCAGCATAAGTATATGTAGTTCAAGGACCTTCAGAAAGTCGAAAATCCATAGATTCATTCTGTTTTCATAGTTTCTGGGTCTGATAAATGGTATAATTTTCTTTCTTTTTTTAGGAATAGAATTTTTTATTTCATAAACAATTTTTTTATAAACTAAAAGTTTATAATTAAAGTTATTAAAAGACAGACATTTTTGTTATTAAGTTATTACTCCACCTTCTTGGTGCAGTAATAACTTAAACAACAAAAATGTTTGCTTCATTTATGTTTATCTGCATTTTTCATCTGTCGACTACATTCACAGATTACTGCAAACTCGGAGTGCAATTATAGCAATTATATTCAACATTTTAAGACTTTTTGTAAACTCAAGCACTTTCCATGTCTTCTTAAGTGGTCTATTATGGGATGGCTACACCGTTAGCCAGTAGCAGAGCTGCTGTAGCTAACGTTAGCTCTAGTGCTAACAGCAACATGTTTTACATTGAGGTGATATCGTCGGTTGAAGTGCTGCTTGAAGTGCTGCAGTGATCAGAAAACTCTTTGTTGCACAATTTGCACACAACCACACTTTTATCCAAGCTGTCATTGGGAAGATTTTTAAAAGAAAAGAAAATTTTACTCCCAGCGAGCTCAGTGAGGTCTCATCTTCCATCACTATACACCAAACTTTCTTGTGCACTGACGTCACTCCTGTATATCTTCTTCATGGCAGGCAAGCATACTTTAGGCCACCTAATGGGCTGGAGTGTTCATCAATTTTTCCAGTGTGCCAGGAATAAGGGAACTGAAAAAGGTGCAATTCAATACATTATTTTTTTAAACGCGTTATTTTTTCTGTAATTAATTAATCAAAATTAACTCGTAAAACTCCTAGTATTTACTTTTGCAGCCACTGACTATGAAAGTTTATTTTGACATTTGCAAAGAAAAACAATCAAGTCACTGTGCCAGGGCTTTCAAAACAACAAAGCTTGAACAAAAGTTTTTCATAGCCTGTCTGTCATTATTATTCTGCTCTAGGGCAAAAAAAAATAACACTGTTTGCATTTCTTTAAACCACTTACGAATGTATTAGCTGGAGTAAAACAAAAGATACCGCAATTGTAACCCCTCAAAATAGTGACAGCAGGAACTGTTTTGCACACAGGGTGTCAAGCACTCTCAATAGAATTGTTAATTTAGTGAGAAAAAAATAAAAATACTACAGGGTTGTTTTACTTCATGATCCAAATAGTCAGCAAAACTTACATTTTTTTAAAGTGTGGTACAGTGTAGGTTGTTGTTTCCTGTAGTGAAGGGTAGAGAGTGGAAAGGGAAAAGAAAGTTGCAAGAAATGTGCCACCAATGGCAAACTTATACCAACAGTTTACATTTACAGACTAGGACCAATGTGGATATTTAATTTAGTTAATAGGGATTGAACACACCATCATCCATCTAAACTGTGTCTGGTAGCCAACATTCACTTTTGCTTTTTTTTCTTTTGTGCATCATAACAGTACTGTGCTATAGTTAAACACATTATAAAGCAATAGCACACAGAATAATATAGTCCACCTACTGTAGCACTATGGCCCTTCTGTAGCAACAGAGCTGCTGCCCCATTTGCCTCTTCAGTGACAGTGGTTATAACTGCTAATAATGCTCGCTTAGTAGCAATTAGTACAAAAAAGAAATTTCCTTCAGTTCCACTCCTAATGAAAGATTGGATAAGTCGTCTTTTGTGGCTATTTTTAAAAGTCAAAGATAATGTTAAGCCCCCGCTCCCAATACAGTAATTTTCTTACAGTACGGGAGTCAAAATACTATCCAAGAGAAGACAGAGAGGATGATGCATTTTGCTTTGATCACAGGTGATAAAGACCGGTGTATAAGCAAGCTCATCAGAAACGCTCCTCCAAATGATCGCTGTGGCACTTCTAATGACACTACGCCTTTGAAATACATGCAGAGATGCATTCCACACAAATGCGATGTATTTCTTTTTCTGAAAAGCACCATATCTGGAACTCAGAGACAGAAGCACTTTGCATACTTAGCCAATCAGTGGACGCTCACTTCAGTTCTGCTCTGTTGCCTGCCACTCCAATTCATGGCACATTCTGTAGTCATCTAAGTAATCAGTTTGTACTTCCACCTTCCACCCTCCCAAAGCTGCGTTTAAAGAAAGTGTGCCATTTAGACCTAGAAGAACACAATTAAAATTTAAATGTGGATTTAAACTCTTTGTGCTTTCTTATGTGTCACTTCCCCCTGTGCAGTGATCACTGCGAGGAATTTTGTCATTTCATCTGAAATCTGTATTTGCTGGAGTCCTTTTTTGTTTTTTTCTTAGTTTTTTTTGTAGCTTTGGACAAAATCATTGGATTCATCAGATTTATCAGGAAAAAAGCAATCAAACATCAATTATCACAGCTTCATGTCTTACTTTTGGTGTCAAGGGAGAGCTGTATGCTTTCCCTTTCATTCAGCCCATTAGCGATGAGCATTTCTTTAAAAATGCACAAACTAACATGTTTTGCCCACAGTCAGAAATTCTATTAATTTTGACTCATTTTTTTTGAATGAGTCATAAAAATGAATCAATGCTCTTCTGCTGAAACAAGAAATCTGCATAGATACAAATGCTTCAAAATGTGCAAATTAATGAAAATGCCAGATAGACATTTGTGAACCAAATTAAAAATATGTTAACTCCTCAGTAACAGTACACATATTTAGCTGTTTCCTCTGTAATAAATATATTTACTAGGACTTGTTTAACGCATTAATACATTTTAAAAAATAATGCATTTAATCGAACTGTTCTCAGTTCCCTAATTTCTGGCACACCAGTAACACTCCAGCCCTGTAGGTGGCGGTCATGAACCTAAAGTCTATTTGCCAGTCGTGATGAAGATGATGTCGGCACACAAGAAAGTTTGGTGAACAGTGAAGGAAGACGAGACCACAATGAGCTTGTTAGGCGGAAAGTTTTTATTTTCAAAATCTTGGCGATGCCAGCTTAGATAAAAGTGTGGTTGTGTGCAAATTATGCAACAAAGAGTTTTCTGAACATTGAAGCACTTCAAGCCGACTGTCACCTCAATACAAAACAGGTTGTTCGGGTGCCCGTATAGCTCAACGGGTTAAGTGGATTTGATTCCCACTCACTGCCTCTCCAACTGTACCTGTCAAATAAAGCCAAAAAGCCCAAGAAAAATTACTTTAAAAAAAAAAACAAAAAAACCTGTTACTGTTAGCACCAGAGCTAACGTTAGCTACGGCAGTCCTGGTACTGGTAAATGGTGTAGCCATCCCACAATAGAGCACTTTAGAAGACATGGAAAGTGCTTGAGTGTACAAAAAAAATCTTAAAATGTTGAATATAATTGCCATAATTACGCTTTGAGTTAGCAGTAATCCGTGACTGTAGTAGACAGATGAAAAATGCAGATAAATATAAATGAAACAAACATTTTAATTGTTTAAGTTATTACTTTGCCAAAGAGGTGGAGTCTGGTGGAGTTATGTGACGATCAACGTTGGTTTGCCTGTTTGTTTTTGAATAACTTCATTAGAAACTTTAAGTTTATTAAAAATGTATAAATTTTTTTATGAATAGAAAATTATATTCCTATAAAAAGAACCATTAAAAGTACACCATTTATCAGACCCAAAAACTATGAAAGCAGAATGAATCTATGGATTTTCAACTTGCTGAAGGTCGTTGAACTACTTATGTTTATGTTATGTGCCATACAGTGGAAAAACTTAACTAAATCCTGGCTTTACATCATCAAAATCACTTTTCTATATCGCTCTCTATATCTTTCTAAACACATATATGTCTATTCATTGATTCATGTGTCAACCAAAAATTTATTTGAATTGAAAAACTTTACTTATCGTGTCAAATATTGCTATTTGACAAAAATGTGATTAATTGCTATTTATTAATTGCAAAGCCTCTAATTAATTAGATTTTTAAAAATCATATCCCAACACTAATATTTACCTTTTCTGTCCACACACAATGCATGTTGCTGTGTTGCTGGTTACTATTCCTACTGTGGGCTGCAGCAATAAATAGATTTAGTTCTGAAACTTCCCAGTTTCTCTAAAAAAACATGGTTTCCCATTAATATTTCTAGTTCTTGCGCTACCTTTCATTTTCTTATTCCTACAGTTTTCCATTTGTACCTAAATAAATTAATAATTGAGGTTATTTTTCTCAAATTATAAGCTCTGCTTGATTTGACCACATGTTGTTTCTAATGCAGGTCTCAGACATCAGTTTGAAACAATACATATATCAACCATCAGTAGCAAACTGTGAGCTAACTGTGGGCTGAAGAGATTCATTGAATCACATTGTTTTAATATAAAAACTTTACAAAAAAAACAAAACAAGAAATAAATAAAGACAGTGCCTAACAGTACTGAACTCATGAGTGAATGTTATTTTCTGTCTTTTGCAAAATTTGTGTTTGCATAGACAAACAAATATCTGGCAAAACTATTGCACAGAGGGAGAGTTACAGAAATACTGTACTGTGAAACCCGTTGCTTAAAAAATGCAAAAAGTGAAATAAAAAATGGCCTCTGGTAAAATGATAATGAAGGAGTTTTACGTTTAAGGTGATGTAAGGCCACATAGTTAAGCCTAGATTACAAAAGGCTTTTTTTTCTCTTTTTTCTAAGAACGATCAAACTACAGTTTTGTGTCCTGTTAATATTCCTGTGTTATTTTCTATTCAGTCCATAGAACAGAATTGATAACTTTCTCCAAAATCCAAGATGTTTTTCGCTCTCAGTCACAGATTCCTTTCATTTTCACCTAAATAAATAAATAAATTAACTAATTATGTGTTACCTTTTTCAAAATTCCCTTCACTACATGAAAACGACACAGTGAAAAGTTTTGCTGAAGGTCTGGATCATGAAGTTAGGCAACAATTCTGTCTTCTTTTTTATTTTGAATGATGAATTAGCCATAGTCACAGTGCTGGCATTCCTGTGGCATTTTTTTATTTTACTATTTTGCAGGAGCATTTTTTTTTTGCATTCTTGGCTTAACTCTGCCACAAACAACTGGAATTGGTTTACAAAATATTCAACAGAGCATATTTTTTTATCTCTGTAGTGGGGTACAGCCAGACCATTTTGCACTGCTGCATGTCAGAGCTAAATAATGATCTTGCTATATTAGAAGAGGATCGACCTGAACTAATAAAGTAAGCAAACTTGAGCTTGCATTGGTGCAGAGTTACTGTTAAAAGAAATAATGTTGCTGTCAGAGTGAAAGAACAAAAATATCACAGTTTTCCATGTTTGTTTTCAGTGTTATATCAATTCCTCTGTCAACACATGGGTTGTTCGAGAATTAGAGGACATTTGGGCTTCAAAATTTTTGAAAAATTAACTTTTTCCTTTACAATTTTCTGCTACATGTTTATCAATAATAGGCTATAAACTATCAAAGACTTGATTGGCTCAGCTTACACATCAATGGTAACATTTTTATTCTATGTTTTATTTGTTGTTTGCTAACCCTACTCTAATCACAGTAACAGGGTTGCTAATCCATGCTAATGTTAAATTTTCTCAGGAGTAGAAGCTAGATATTTAGCTCGATGTTACTGCTGACCAAGAGGACAAACTTACTGATGTAAAAAAGTAAACAAAAAAAATGTAAAATAATTTGTCTTATCCTGATAATATGCATATCAGCGTTGCATGAGGTAGAGTGAGACATCAAATCAAGGCTGACAATGTTATGAAAATATGAAGAATAGAAGAGATGACATCTCCTTGCTGTACCCATTCTTTTGGAAAACTGTTTGATGATGTTAATTCCAGCGCTTCATGTGATTCACTGTTTTCTTCTCCTTCTACCAGCTAGAAAGTTATGCTAACAGGGTTGGGTGCATGTTGTGGGAAACACGTTCTATGCATAATACTTATTATTTAAAATACTGTGTTGATTTTTTTAAAAAATCCAACAATTACAAGAGATGCCAATGAAAAAATAATACCAAAAAAAAGGAGAATTAAATTTCATTTTAACTGTTATATTTGAGATTCAATTTGGTCATCGGGGGATGGGACAAGAGAAAATGGCATTTTAGGGAGAACTCCAGACTTATTTGGTGTTTTAAAAAATATTTTCAAACATTCTTTTCTCCGAGTTTTTTTTTTTTTTTTTTTTTTTAACATTTGGTCTCAGGACAAGTAAATGTACACAATAACTGCATGTTTTAGCATTTTGTACGTGGATTATTTGAAATTTGATGGGTGGGACATAAATGTCCTCCACTTCTGGAATAACCCACCAACTTCCTCCCTACTCTATAGCAACACCTCCCTTAGTGCTCTTTGGTCCTATGATAATAACCATGGCTACTAGAAGGAACTGTCACGATGACTATTTATAACTATGGATGGTAATCTGTTGCACTAACAAACTGTAATGTTTGTTTTTGTTTTAATAGAGATGACAGTATTGCTAATCCAGTATTGCAAATGGTAACTTTCCATAATGCACACTGCAAGCCTACAATCAAAATGGTCATGATTAGATCATAACAAAACACTATTTTGACCGATAATATAAAATTGTAATTGTAAAATGTTCTAGGGCACAAGCTGAAGCTGAATGCTATTGGATCACAGCAAATACCTTAAGTATTCTTCCATAATGGAAAAGTCCTGCACTGTCACTGAATGCTCAGGCTGGCTGTGTGCCCAAAGCATAATCGCTGATGTAGAATAGATGTGAATGAGACTTTTAGAAGACAAAGGGTTTTCTGGCTGACACTACAGGGGCAGGCATCAATACTTGCATGTTGGCAACATGGTAATTGTTACATTTAATGGTAAATTTGTTTTTAACATTGTTTCCTCTACTACCCTTTTCTTTTCTTTAACTGTGTAAATAAATAATATTCATGATAAATAGTAAACCTGAGTGGCACCTACCTGAGACCAATAGTTTTCTTATGATATGTTAGCTGAGTTCTGTTATTTTCAGTGAAATACTAGAAAATATGAGCTGATTTCTCAAAGCTCCTTAAAATATGTTTAATCAAACCTGAATTAGAGTCTTTTCATGAGAGAAGTAAGCAAATGTGATACAGGAGAACACATTTTGTTACCCCAAAGGGATGATGTTTACACTTAATGATCACCATCACACTCCCATTACTCATAACAGAATGCCAGGCTGGCATCTGTTGAGTGGGAGCTCCACTTCTAGAAGCCTACAAGGGCCCGTGTGCCTTTATAGTGGCCTTGAACTGTAAAGCAGAGAGCATGTTTTATTCAGATTTCAGACTGAGGTGGAATCGGGTTCCCTTCACCTCCATCTGCAGCTGAGAGATAGCCAGGGATTGATGCACAATCAAGGGAGGAGGGTTTCAGTGTAGTGGAAATCATTTCTTTCTCTCGCTCTCTGTCTCTTTTTCCCCTCTCCTTTCCTTCATCTCTGTTCCTACCAAAAATCAGCAATGCTCATGTAGTTTTCTCCTGCTTTTCTGGCTATCCTTCCCTCCCTCATGCACACAATGTAGACGGTTCAGGCTTGTGTTACTTGGGAAAAAGGACCTGTGTGTGCATGCTGCTCTTGTTGAAAGAAAGTGAATCTGGAGTGTCTATTACTTGGAAAAGAATGGAGCTAGGGGAAGGGATGGTGGAGTCAGCAAGGAGGAGATGGAACAGAAGAAAAAGGAAAGGTTTAAAGCAAAGAGGAGGAGCGGAGTGCAGTTGTCCCCAGGGACATAATTAGGTCTAAGAAGGCTAATCATTGGACATAAAATACAACCTCTTTTCCTGTATTAACACATAACCTCTTCCCTTCACTGCCGGGGGGGATGGAGGACCCCATAATCATTTATCCCGTGTCACATCACTTGCAAAGAGCCTGTGCAGAGGGCTGGGACAAGGCGCTTTAAGGTAAAAATCATCTGCATCAAAAGCTTCCAAGTATCAAACACATTTCTAACTGAAACGCCCTTTATATCTTCTCCAAGGTTCAACTACTAAAGGGACTTGGAAACAAGAGAGGTGGAGGGAAAGCTGGAGAAACTGTGAGGGAGAAAAGAAGAAAAAGAAGCCTATATGTCTGACAAATTAGTAAGCCTCGTATGTCTTCCTGTGAATGAGTTTTCTGTCTGGCTGCCGGTTCGGTTCCTGTGGTCCCCTGCTGTTCCGTTGCATGGTAGGTATCAGACATTTGCCAGCTCACCGGGGTGTCTTTAGATCTGTCTCCCGATGGCCATATTGGAAAATGCATGATCTCAGGGTGAGAACATATTTGTAATGATTAAAACATGTAGCATTTATAAAAGATTCAAATAAAATTTTTGAACTTTCAATCTGTTTCATCAATTCCTGCTTGTTTGAGGAAATTAACTGGTATTAATGATGCATGGACCGGAGATGAGTCAATACTGTATTTGAAACAAGCTGCGGTTGACCTGAATACTGTATGTGTTCAGGGTCAACATTGCAGGAAAGGAGAAAACTTAACAGAAATTCAGCTCAACCAGTGTTCAGTGTCTCTAGACGGCAACATTTGGCCTGCAATAACCTTATTCCTCCTCATTCTTATTCCCCCACTATCTCTCCATCTCCGTGTCTGCCTTTTTTTTTTTGTCTTGTTCTTCAAATACTTTTCTTTCTGGCTATCCTTCCCACTATCTCACCTCCCGCTGACTCCGTGTCCCTCGGCCCCGTCGCATCTTTCTCTCTCCTTCTCCTAAAATACAATATTTATCTCAGTCTGTTTGAGTTCACTCACCCTTATCATTGGGTGTGCTCCCAGTGGCTTCGAGGTGGATTAGTCTAGGACTCATTGACATTACACTGGCCATGAAATATGCATATCACGATCAAAGGTGATGGCGAAAGAGACGGCATTCTATACAAGAGCTCACAAGGTGGGCTTGATGTTCTCCTTGAAACTCCGAGTGTCTGTGAGTCATGTTGTGCAACGTTACAAACATAAAATACTTAAATAAAACATTATTTGAGGATGCCACAAGGTTTACGTGTCTGTGAAATAGAAAGACTGAATGAGACTAAATGAGAGAGACAGTCAGTTTATCTATCTCCAATACACATGTGCACAACACTTTGATTTGGGTATTTTTGTTTTGATTTGATTTTAATGCTATTGATCGTTTATAACAGAGCCCAGCTGGAGATTAGTTGCAGTCATCTTTTTTTTTTCTGTGAGGCTTTGGATAGAGAAGCCTGCCAACTCTTTCATTCCCTACATCAAAACATCTCACAGGATGAATAATACATTTGGGGGGGGCGGGGGACATTAGGTTTAAACCAATAGGATTACAAGCAAGGGAACATCAACGTATATGTACATAAAGCCTGTGAAAATATTGACAACATATTTAGAAAAAATAGAAGACATGACATATAAAAAGATTATAGCTCATAACTATTTTGATCTTTTTGTTGAATGCTTAGATATACATATCCATCCAGGCTGTCTTTGGTGGTTTTTATTGTTCTTGTACTGCTGTTTAAATGCAATACTGTCACATAAGCTTCCACACAGAGTAGGCCTTTCTGATTTACTTTGCTTTGATTTGTCTAAACTTTCTCGCTCTACAAGAGTTGCCCCACATAGCAAACTGCACCCATCTGTCACATAAGTAAGTTAAACTAAAAGCAAAAGGCAGTTCTAAATAGCTCTATGGCAAAGATCTCTACACAAACAGACACTACAAACACAGCACATCTCACTTTGAAATGACAGTGTGGGTCTAAGACATTTTGGCGTGACCATAACACACACATATGTCACTGGAGAGCAGATTGCAACATACTATGGTAATGAACCAGTGTGTCAGGATTAGCTCTGAGATGTCTGTGTATGTACATGCTGACCACTGCCTTAATGGAACACTCATGATTACATCTGAATCAGCCGCTAAATGCCCTATAACCAATAAGTAATCATTGCTTCCTTATTATGTACAGATTAGATGTTTTCTTGTGTGTTTGTGTGTACCCCCAAGTAAAGTGGTGCATCCTACTGAGTACTGGGAACGCATCATTACTTCATGATTACCATACCATTACTTAATGTTTCTGCTTCTCCGCGAGCACAGTGTCTACCATACTTGTTCCCTGTGTTATTAACAAAGTAGAAATATATAAAGTGATAAAACTGAACATTCCATGACAATTGTAAATACCTTCATGCCCATACTCTACATTTAGTGAAAGAGAGTACCAGGAGTTTGTTTCTGTAAATATACCACAGAGGGTTCTTGTGTCTGTGTTGTTAGATGAATTTAAATACCATAGTTTTGATTGCAAACTATTGGTTACATTTTTTAATGCTTTTAACATTACATATGAATAACACGTGACTGACTGTGTTAAATATTTGTCTGTGGTAGTAGTCCATTTATTTATTTAAATATATTTTGCTCATTTTAGTGCACAATGTATTTTTTTTTTGACAGAAAAGGCTGTAAAATTGTGAGAAGCTTGTGTTTTTTTTTAGGGACTAATCTCATGGGAAACTTGTTACTCTAGTAACCAAGAAATCAAAAAGAGTAATGTTGCTGTTGTAGGATGGGTGTGTTTTAACCCAAACCATTACCAACCCAAATAGAAGCTTAACCCTTAGATGCATACGTGGGTCAAAAATTACCTGGTGAGGTTGTTTTCTACCAATATCTTTGTAATGAGAAGTTTTTATCATTTCATATTCCAGGTATTCCTCAAAAAACATTTTTCACATCATTCCATTTAAATAAAATTTTAAATTTAAAGTTACCTTTTTAGACTTGTAATATTTGTATTACTACCCCAACCTCTTTATCACTAATACAAGACGTGATGCAGTGCACAAACTTGGTGGGATGGAGAGTAGCAACAATTAGAGGAAAAGAGTGGAAAATGTCAACAAAGTGGATGTTGACATTCTTCTATTGCTGTTCTGTGTAATATTCTTCTTATTCAATTATCAAAATGTTCAAAACCTATTAAAAATGAAAAATAAACATATTTAAAATATGAAATCATTCTTGTGTGGACAAAAATATCATACAAACATTAAAACTAATTATTATTCTTACCCAAAATGACAAAAAATGGCATAAAAACACTGATTCTTATACGGGTCATTTTTGATCCACTCGTGGAAGAGTGTCTGGTCCTATCATCCTATCATCTAAAGGTTGAACCTAATTTTGTAGTGGTGAAAGGTAAACAAGATAACCACACCTGAAAAAAGACGTCAAACAAGGATGGTCCCATGCAGCATTCAAATTCCTCTCCTAAATGAAAGTTTGTTGTTTGATTAATGTTTGCACCACCTGTCCAGCTTCCAGATGTGGACTTTGTAGCACTTTTTGTGTGCAAACAAATTTGTGAGTTTTGTGACAGTGCACATTGTCTATCCTGCAAAAAATGTATTCATTTAGGATGGTTCAACACTTAAATCAAACAAACAAAAAAAAAAAATCATGCCAACTAATAATGCATCTTCTTCTGTCTAGTCATTCTAAATACATGACCCGGTAAATCACCATGAAAAACAAGCCGGTGCTTCATTGTAAGTTAAACCAGGTCTGTTTCTCTGCTACTGAAGGTTATACTAATGGAAGTGCTGCATGCTCACATTGAGTTTGGAGATTGTCACTTCAAGCAAAGCTGTTGCCCTGACTATGTACAGTAGAGTGTTTCAAAAGTATTTTAAAAATACTCTAAGTTAAACGTCATACTCATCCTCACACTCATACAAAATTGCACAAGAAAAATCAGTTTCAAACACCTTCTTGTGGATACACAGCTTCAATGAGATACAGGCACTTCCATCACAGGTGAATGTAACACCAAGAAAAGCGTCCCTATCACACATATAGGGAGCAATTTTGAGACACTAATGTGAAGAAGTCGAGGATTAAATTGCCAGTCTCTCGTTATTGGACAAGGTACTCTTCCAACTAAGATACGGCAAAAGCAAACCAGCTTATGGTAAGGAAAAACCAAGAAAAACGCTTAGGTGTTGCTATTAATAGGCACAAAAGTCACTTTGACTTGATCTTTTAAACTGAGAAATCCCAAAAAAAGCCCGGCAGTAACATTTTGGCCTCTTGGTCGGCAGCACAAACAAGCTGTGAATAAAATAATGACATGCATAGAGTATATCGATGTGGCTTGCTTAGCAAACAGTTATGTATTTATACATCCAGAAGAGACAGAGCAACTTCAGCATTTAAAGGAGTTATGACATGATTACCTGATTAATGTAAGTCCAATATTCATTCTGCTTTGAGCTTTGTTTTTGTCACCACCGATGTTGTCCATCTATTATTATGTTGTAAGCAAGTAGCACATATTCAGTGTTTTAATGCTGAAAAAAGCTGATCAACATGGCTGAAAATCTAATTTTGAGAAAATTGCGAGTAAAAAGTAAATTGGCATGGTTTTAAACCGAAACACTGAGCTGAAAGATGCTAAAAAAAATTTAAAAATTAAAAGCTCTGTAATGCTGAGGGGAAGTACAAAGTTGGATGATGTTCACTATGAGTAGGGTCCTTGACATTATTCATGGTCATCTGGTCCATTGTTAATGTAAAAATATTCATTGGTGTGAGAATTTATGAGTACAGTGTCTGGTCACACATTTTGTTGATTTTGTTTTCCCTCAAAGGAAAATGAACAAAAGGAAAACTGTGATGTAGCCATAAAGTAACCAGCTATAATAACTTCCAACAGAGCAGTGTCAAACAAAGATAATCCAGACACAGCCCCCTGCATCTGCTCATGAGACCCGCTCTGTGCTCCAGCAGGGCCAAGTTTCCTTCATCCCATGAGCAGCTGTGAGGGGACCAGTCGGCTCAGGAACCGATTTATGTTCCAGCAGTTTTTTGGCTGAAAGTGAGACAGCGGTGCACTGCAGAAACGGCAGGACAGTTATGGTGCAATTCTGCTGTTATCCACCAACAGAGGTGCTAATTAATGCTAATTGCAAGAGGGGGTCAATTATACACTCCACGGTGCACGATTAGGACCACCCCATTCGCTAACAATGAATCAAAACAACAGCTATTCGCTCATCCGCTGAAACCAGAATGTAAAAAAACATATTGGTGGTGAATTAAAGATGTAATAAGAGGGCTTTTCTCTTTGCCTCTGCACAAAACGACTATAATATTTCTCCATGGGAAAGATGGAATAACAACTTAGAACCAATAATTTAACAATTACTTGGATTTGTGAACATATTTCTGGCTTTAACAACTTACTTTCCAGACTGTACTCTTGTTGGTTGGAAGAATAAATTTATACTGAGTGCCAAGACAATTAAGTTGCTCTGGCCCCCACCCACCTGCATTTTTACATGCTCAGCAGCTGAGGATTCTGGCACAAAATAGGATTCAGCATGCAGATACATTGTTTTTTTACTAGTGCAGCTGGATTTCTACTTCATTCTCTCCTCTATTTAAAAAGAATGAAAAAAAAAAGAAATATGACGTTATTGTTGTTTTAATTACAGGTTACTGTGGGTCAAATGAACTGAGAGAGGGAAACTTCAGCTTAACTGGATGTCAGAGTTTGCTGAATTAGCTTTGGCCACACAGTCCTTCATGTCAACACAACTTTGAAAGCTGCTAGCAGAATGAATTAGACCAGCAGCTGGGACCATATGGTGTTTATGTGGTTTGGCGGTTCAGTGACCAATGGTGAAAACACAAGATTGGTTAGACCATTAGTGCGATCCTCTTCCAGCACAGATCGTTTAATGTGCCCCCAAAATTCTCAGTCCACTCTGGAAACAAACTTTGAGACAGCCTGTCTTTAATCTTGGATGTTTTTTATTATCCTTTGTTTAGACACATTGAAATATTTCACTACATATAGCTACACCTGATTACACTGTTTACTTTGATTTTGTTTTGTAGTGATGATGTGGAACATTTCTTTCAGCAACCTCAGAAGATCAAAGTGGACTAAATTAGACATGTAAACACTGTTTGATGGAGCATAATTTAAAAAAAAAAGTTACAGTTAAGGTTATCTTGCCTGAATAAGTTCAATCATAATGAGGGAATAAATCCATATAATAACAAAATGGGTTTATTTGTGAATTCTGTTGGGACTTTGTTATGAAGAGAAAAGGTAAGAAAACTATTTGTCTGGGAGAATTTGCACAGGCCCCCATTTTTAATCCAGTAATATCTATGTGTTTGTAGGTCTAATGAACTAGTTTTAACTAATACAAAATCTCTCTGACTTAGAATACATACAGTATATGTAATTAATTAGAGTAATTTCTGAATCCTAAAGAAGCAGAATGGAACACTAAGAACTCAAAAGCATCATTATCATCATGTTTGAGTTGGTCAGTGTTAATTTAATTTGCATGAATTTGTTTGTTAATATGGATTATATAATCACAATTACAATTAAAATGATAAGAACCCTACAGAGACAGTTAACACACAAATGAATATTGTTCCACTTACTTCTATTAGTATCTAGTCACACAGATAGTTTTTATTTAATTTGCTGAGGCTTGAAATACTGAAATATCATTCTTTACTAAGTACTCAGCAAACAGAACATGTGTGTTGATTACCTTTCATTCACCATCTTCCAATAAAGCTTTGGACTTCTCATACTTATCAGGCTCTCACAAAAAGTGAAAGTTCAGTGCGGTAATACTGAACTTTCACATCACACCTCACACCTTTACTCATCACATCAGCTGACTAAGGGCATCCCTCCTCCTCCTGCCCTAAAACCAATGATTTTTTTCTGCTGTCATTTTTAAAATTGCTCCTTTCTCTGCTATTGTCATTTCAATGTCAAATCAATGCAACCTTCGTCCTCCTCATTTATCTCCATATTCATCAATCCAAGGTTCCTGCCATTGAACTCATCAGTAGTCCTGCTCCACATCACATCGATCCAGATCTTCAGCATCGTTCTTCATCCTTGCTCCACCACCAACCGTGTCCATCAGATGATCGTGGGCCCTCTTTAAAAATGATGATCACCACAGGCTCCTCACATTTCTTTTTTGCACACATCATGTCAGAAAGATCATTTAAATACTCTTGAGGCCTTTCTTTTATTTGAATCTTCCCTCACTGAAATAAGTATGTCTTACCTTACTTGAAACTAAATGTCTACTTCTCAAATAAATCAGTCACATTATTATCAAATGTGTTTGAACAAACAGTTAGCCGTGGAGGGGGACAAATTATTCCTTTTATCATCAGACTTGCTGTTGATTAATATTAAAAGCATCATGTTTGCAAATGAAAATTGCTATGGCCTAAAATGAAATATGAATGTATCAACTCTTATTGCTGGACAACCCTGGAGGTACATTAAACTTTGAAGCTCTTACTTTACAAAAACATAGTTTTACAACATTTATTGCTTCTGCTGATTATGCGCTTACATGGTGCATGTTGCTAAATGAATTAGAGTTTAATAAAATTACCACAAACTAATTGGCGTACAGCAGACCTGGGGCCAGGTATAATTCCAGTTCAGGAGGACTAGTTGGTTTCTAGAGCTTTAGGCAAGAGATAATTAATGTGCCATGTGTTGTCTGCTGTGCACTTCATGGGTACATGAAGTGGTTGCAGTGTATGTGCAGTGCACAGACTCAGACAAACCAGGGTCAGTACAAATGCACAGGGCATTTTTAAGGGTTTAAACCAGATATAAAAATAGGTACATACAAGGATAAATCTATAAAAAAAAGAAAACCCACATGGGATGGTACATAGTGATATGTGATATCCATATCTCAATATCCAGAACAGAAAACAGCTTTCTTAATTTGCATGCACCAAAGTTTGTTTGTATTTGAGGGCATCTCTGCCAGGCAACAGTAATTACAGTTTCTACACTACACGAGCCGAAGCCACAGGCCTGCCATATAAAACCTGACACATATCAGCAGGGAACAACGAGCGCAAGGTTGTCACCCGAGGGACACTTCCATTACGTGACAAAAAGTGAGAAGGTAATTTGATTTACTGTTTAGTTAGGCAACCTCTGTCAGACTAGCAGCTATACACAGATGTGGGGGTGCATGAAGATTGACTACAAATGAGCCTGCTGACCTGCCGGGGTCGCACATTCTGAAGAACAATTTGTGCTATCATTTAGCTGAAGATAGCAGTTGGCAAAATGTGTTCAATGGCTTATTTTTGACTAATGGATCAAGTGCATTAGGAAATCAGCCCCCAGGTTCAACATCACCTTCAATTCCAAGGGGCAAAGGCATCTGAAACACCAACACTGCTTTGGCAAATTTGGAAAAGGATGGTGTATGCACGAATCAGATGATGCGACTTATGATATTACTGATATCCAATGTGTCTAATCTATCTAATCTTTGTACTTAGTATCCATATTGTTCTCATTACAGCAGCATTAGCCCTGCCTGAACTGTGCATGTGCTACTGTACAAGCACTATATATAGACATACGCATAAGTGGATTAGTGTGATTTTGTGCCTTTTAGTTCAGCGAGGCACCGTCAGTAATTGATATCATCAAAGCTTTTGTTATTTATGAGAAACCTCAATATCAGATAAATCTGTACAAAAGTCTAATCTTCCAACAAGATTATCAAAGAGAAGAAAATGTTCAAAAAGAAGCAAATCAAAAAAGGGAAATAAAAATAAAAAAGGAAGGCAAGGAAATGGGAAATTGCATTATATCTAATCTTTCCTCCAGATGAGTATTAGTGTAACACAATACCACAGTTTACATCCAGACTAATTAATATAACGAAGGACTTTGTCATGTAAAACTTTTATCTCTCTGAGTATATATCTCTCTGAGACTGGAATAACAAATCTGGATCAACACAACAGTGGTCTTTAAGCTTGTTCCCCTTACAGATACGATAAGATACAGATAATGACAGATAGAAAAATAGGTATTTTATCATAATAAGGCTATAGTCTACAGTTAGGAAATGTTTAGAATGTTGTAGATGGTGACAGGTTAAAAGCAAATAATAAACATCGCTTTTGCAGTGCTTGCTGATTCCATCTTTGATTCCCTCTGACTCACTGCAAACATATTTGAAAGGGCTGTTATGTTCCAGTCGGTGTGACAGAGCCACACCATGGTCAGTTTTAGCATTCTACAAATTGAATTGTTCTTTTTCATAATGTCAAACTGATCAAGCACATCCTTAAGATGGCATACAGTGCAACTTTTTAGGGATGAAGGGTTTCAGAGACATTATCAAGCCAGGGAAAAGCTGCAGGAAGGGGAGATTGATAAGCATTTGATATTTTCTTCCCCTCCTGTTGATGTGTTTTCCTATCTTGTTCTTGCTTTTGGGGTGGAAGTTCAGTCTAAAGTTGTATTAATAGAATGTTGAGTCAAGTGGGTTAGAAGTCCATTGTTGCTTCCTACAGCATCTGTGACAAGACAATGAAAGTGACTTTTAGGCCGCTCAAGCAGTGCAGGAGCAGAATATGCTCGGTGACTAAGTGAAGAACAGTCTGGGATAAATAATGCTACAGGGCTGCTTTTGTCTTTATCACGCTGTCTGATGACGCATAAGCCTGTCAGAAGCATTTTTCGGGATCCAGCACAGCCACCATGTTGTTTTGAGGACAGGTGCAGTTGTGTTTCCTGCTCCAATTTCTCTGTGACGTTCAAGGCTTTGAAGGAACTATTATGTTATTAAATGTTGCAATATACTTTTTTGCTGTATCCATTTTCAGTCAAACTGTTTTCCCGTTCCTGTGAAATGGAATTTATTGCAGCAGACGTGGAGGTATCCTGATGTTTTGTTTATAGACTGGGTAAAGCTTTTTTCCAAAGTTTCTAATGCATAATTTCTATGATAAATTTGTAGTCTCCACTCCCAATCACATCATCTGGGTTATTTTCTCAGACATTACACAATCATTTTCAAAGACCGACTTGATGCTTCCTGCCACAAGTCAGCTGACCTTCAAGTGTAAAATGAGTGCAGCGCCCCGTTAACAGTGCTAATATCCTATCTAGAATGTTTTACTGCCATTGACCTCTCACCTGCAAAAGAAAATCACACCCATTCGGCAATATTTATAAAAATATATTTCACAAAGTAGGAAACAATACAGGGTATCTTAGATTACAGTACAGGGAGTAAATAATTGAACATACACATTTATAAGCATTAAAGCACAGTAGAAAATATGATCTGCATGTAGGACTATTCCATATATATTGTTTAGTCTACCGAGAACTGCCATAATACTGTATCAGTACAAACTGAGTATGCACGCAGCTGTAGTGCCATTGAAATTCTCATTATGTGCAAGAGCTAACGTGCAGAGACAAAACCTACCACCTCATTGAAAGCTAATGACATTAGCAGTAACTCTATGTACAGTACAAGTCTTTTTTATTGATATCATACAGTGTAAGCACAATATGCACATGGTCTGAATTCGCGTTGTCACTTTTCTTGAGCTAATGCAATCTGTTTTTCCTAAATGGGATTTGATGTTTAGAGGGACTCACATACTTAGGTATCAATTAGGCTATTGTGCTCAGACGTCCACTGGCTGCACCTCAGAATACATTATGAGATATAGTTTACACAGAATTCGCATGTCAGAAAGGTTCCCTTCTTGCAGTCCCAATTAATTAGTTCATCTGTGTTGTTACAGTAACTTAGAGCTCTTGTTTGCCTGCATACATCTAGTCTATATCATCAACTGCAATAAATTCATGATATGGTTTGGCTGTTAGGAAATAGTGTTCAAGTGGTTGAAAAAACAACTGAATGTGAAATTATCTAAACACACTCACTTCAAATAGTCAGCACGGAAAAAAATTACTTAAGAACAGATATACAAAAACTTATAGAACAATAATGAAGAATCAACACATCTCTTGTCAAAAAACAGTAGATTACAATTGTATTTAATGTTGCTTCTGTAAAAAGAAGGCCTCAGAGTTTCTACATTTCTCTTTTTTGTCTTCACTTCAGTTTTTTATAGGCTAGTAACATTTGCGACCCACACCTGTAGCGTGTAAATACAAAGAGTTGTATAAAGCAAGCCGCTCTGGGCTTTAGATAGTTTATAAATGTGGCCACCAAAGAACATATCAAATGATAACAAATTCACCTTAAAGCCAATACTGCTTTGTCTTTTTGCTTTTTTTTTTCAAATCATACATACATTCATCATTGTAATGCAGACCAAGTATTGCTTTTTCATTGTCATTTTATTTCCAATCACCGATCAGCTGGGTGGCGCAGGGAGGCATGAAACAAGAGCCCCTCTGCAGCTTCTGCAGTCCAGCTTGGTGTCCATGGAGCATGGAGTATGGTGTCTGCTCAAGCTTCAGAGAACCCAACAATATCCGTTTATTGGGCAACTACCGGCGATGCCAGGGCTTTTCTGCTACTGGCAGTCACAGCGAATGACTAACACCCAAAATACTGCTAGACACTCCACAACGGAATCTAAATTACACTCCACAAGAATCATAGATCTCCTAATAAAGACATTGTTTGGCTCAACAATTACAATGCGCTTGACGTAGTGGATGACGACTGCTATACCTCACTCTAAAAAGAATACAAAAAGTTGGCCTCCCTTGTTATTAACTCTTTTTTCTTTTTAAACACTTGTTTCTAAAAGCCAGCAAACCCCCTAGCGTTTAATACACAAGTATGTGAACAGAAAAAAAAAATCTCAAACGTCTTTTTTTTTCTAACAAACCAAAGGTCAGGTCTCACGGTCACTCTCTCCCACAGAGTACAGCTCCCCAAGTCTTCTGAAGCGTGGGCCCCACTCTCTGAGATAGTCATAGTTCTGGTCCGAGTCTGATGACGCCGTCTCCAGCGAGCTGAGGGAGCCGGCAATGGATCCCCTGCCCTCGTATCCATAGATCTGGATGGAGTCGTAAGGCGGCGCTGTTGGATCATTGTCTGCCTCATGCAGCCGTACATTGATGAATTCATCCACATCCACACCATTTGGGCCCGAGTGCTGGCCCGCCCGCGGCATAAACTGTAGGTCAGGCTTGATGTCCTTGCGTGGCAGGTAACCGTTGATGCCGTCTGGGTTCTGCAGCGTGGCGATGTCAAACGCCTCCGTGTCCTCCTCGCCACCTCCCTCATCATCGTAGCGAATAATATTCTCCCTCACATCTTCGTCATCCTTAATAATAAGAGGCTCATTCTTGTGTCTCCTCAGGGTCACAAATAGTACTACTATTACTGTCAGAAAGAAAGATGGAAAGAAAGGAAAAATGAAAGAAAAGACAGAAATCTTGGTCAAGCTTTGGCAAGTGGATTTTCAGTAAATCCTGGAGGTCAGATTATGCAAGTTTTGATCTACATTTATTACACCATTTCACGGTAGCAATGTCACAATACAAAAAGAAAAAAGAAAAAAGAAACACCTCACCTAACAGGAGTATAATACAGGCCAGGATGGCAATGAGAGCCCCCATACTAAGGCCAATAGGTAAGACGTAGGCCTCCACGTTGCAAGATTGGACGATTCCATCCTTGCTGCACCCACACACTCTGATGGTCAAGGTGTTGGTGCTGCTCATCGGTGGGTTTCCGTTGTCCGTTACAATGATTGGCAGGAAGTACATCTCTTGTTTCTGTCGTCGGAAGGTATCATGCTTGGCTAGAACACTGATTGAATTGTCTGTCAGAGAGAGGTAAAGCCAGAGATGATTTTTTTGAACGTGTGTGTGAAAAATCCATTATTATTCATGGTGGTGACAGACTGAAGTTCTGTTATGAAATTGTGTGAAGATCAGTGCAGCATAAGGGTAAACTAATTTCACATCAATCGTCACCAGGCTTTTTAGCGTTCTCACATTCCAATGCTGTAGATGGATTTCAGGACCCCCCCACCCCCTTCTCTTTCTTGACAGTCCAATTTGGGAATTCTGAAGGAAGGTGAGACTGAGTTTTAGGTCCCTCTTTGAAAGCTGAGGAAATGTGAGGACCACGGCAGGCGACACTGGCTAAGATGGCACATGTCGACCCAGAAAGGTGCCAGCTGCTCTTTGATGACACTTCTGTGAAGCTGTCTGCTCATTAGCTAGCACTCCTTACCCTGCTCACATTATCAAACACTTGCATTCCCACAAGAATCTACTCCTGCTGTTCTTATGGAAAACGTACAAGATTTCTGAGAGTCTAACCTTTGCCTCACTGTTTGAAAGTGCACTGAAGAGAGAAGGAAAATAGATGTGGTGAAATACGCTGTAGAGAGATGGGCCATGTTGAAACATCCACGTTGACAGAGCAAATTTAATCAAAAGATGGAATGCTTCATGATAGAATTATATGCTTTGCGCAATCTGTAATTGATGTGAACATATGCTCAGATTTATTTTCTTACGAGCAGTACACCACAAAGCAGTACGCTCTGCTTTGTGAACACCAGCATGTCCTATTTCATTTGGATCATTCAGGAGTGAGTATGCAAGTATCAACTATACTGCAGTAAACCAGCAGGGCATGTCC
Source organism: Amphiprion ocellaris (assembly GCF_022539595.1). NCBI lineage: Eukaryota > Metazoa > Chordata > Actinopteri > Pomacentridae > Amphiprion > Amphiprion ocellaris. Next base: position 27,598,355 of record NC_072766.1, on the reverse strand, counting down.
TCGTATACAGGTCATTTGCATTTTCTTGGCAACTATTGATGGTAAAAATAGAATTAAACATTTCTTGCCCGTCAGCCCATCCACAGAAGGAGTCTGCTACTCAAAGAGAAAGACAGCTGTGCAGATAACCTTCAAACAGACTGAACTCACTGCAGCTGCAAGAATGCTGTTTTCACTATCCTTTATGTTAGGCCATTTTAACAGTGTTTTATCTACTGACTGATGAAAACAATGAATATTGAAATATTAATCGTCACTATGACAAAAGCAAAGGCTCATTTAAATTAAAAAAATTCTATAAATAACTTATTATATGGGCGGCTACAAATGACAGTGGTGACAGCTGAAGTGACACTAACAGTATGAACACTTTCAAACTTTTCATGTCTCTTAAGACCATGTGAGCAACTACACACCATGCCAAACCAGCAGAGCTTAAATGCTTTATAAGCTAACATGAAAGGATTAGAGGGAGAGAAAGAGGTGATGGCGGTGAAGTTGCTAACCCAACTTAGTCTAGAAAGAAATATTCGCCACCACTTAGCACATTGTATGTTTGGTTTCTTACACTATGTAAAGATAGCATGTGCAGTGTTATTGTGCAAATTTAATGTGTCTGTGGTCAATGCATACAAAAGGCATACAAAATTAACACAAACATTAAACTGCTCCTCTTTTATCAGGCCATCATGGAAAAAAAAGCTCCTAAGCCTCTGATTGTGAGGGTTGCTGTGCATGTCTGATTGACAATCTTTCAAAATGTTGCAACACCAACACAATAAAAGCAAACTTAGTTAATGCAGTGTACAAGCTAGGAGCAGAGTTCTGTTAGCAGTGGTATTAAATATTTAAGGACCACAATAATTAATATGTAAACTGACTGCTGTTGACATTTGCAGGTATGGTTTTCAGCTGTTCCATGTACAGCTGACTAGTTAAGTACTGTGAAAAATTGTGTTAGCAAGCACTTTTTTTTCCATTGATGGAGGTTTGCCTGGTAGTTGGTTCAGCAAATCAAGATGCAATGCAAGGCTCACTTTCATGCTTGAATGAGGAAAAAGAGGTCTAATGTCAAAACTTTAGCTAGTTGGTTGAACGTCTGTGATGGTTACTATCGACTACATTGAACAATGGTGGTTTCTGCTTTATCCCAACAAGCTGAAAATTCAATGATTTGATTAACTAAGTAAATCATACATAGAGAGGAGTCAAACTCAGTGAAGTGACTTCATCTTAAAGTTAGCTATAGAGCAAAATTTACAAGAAGTTTACCCCACCGCAGTCTATTCATCATAGATGTATACTACCGTTCAAAAGTTTGGGGTCACCCAGGCAATGTCATGTTTTATATGAAAACTCACACTTTCATCCATGTGTTAACATAATTGCACAAAGGTTTTCTAATCATCAATTAACCTTTCAACACAATTAGCTAACACAATGCACCATTAGAACACAGGTGTGATGGTTAGTGGAAATGTTCTTCTGTAGCCCTATGTCAATATTCCTTTAAAAAATTAGCTGTGTCTATCTAGAATAGTCATTTAGCACATTATCAATGTCTAGACTGTATTTCTGATTAATTTAATGTTATCTTCATCAAAAAAAAAAAAAAAAAAATGCTTTTCTTTCAAAAATAAGGACTTTATAAGTGACCCCAAACTTTTGAACGGTAGCGTAGATGCAAAGTCCCTTAGATGTAGTATATTCAGAAAGGGTGCATTTTATTCCCACTGTGCTCAGCTTTACATTTAGGAGAGGAACTTTGTGCAATTTCCTTGTCAGACATTAACCACGGAGTCTGAAAATAGTTGCTATCAGCACATCTCATTTTTGGCATCATGGTGAGTGTGTTGTTAGTTGCTGACTATGTGCTGCTGTGCTGTGTTGCAGCCCTGCCTTCTGAATATTGAGTTGTCCGGGTGCTCAATATCTTGCATACAGCTGGTCAGAACCTTAGCCATTTTTCCCATTGCGGGCAACCTCCTAACCTCTTCACTGTGCAATCCCTACAATTAGACTTATCATCACAAACAAAAGCCGCACACAGAGGCTCACAGGAGCCCAACGCTCTTCACTGAAGTGTCTCCCACAGCTGCCGATTCAGATAGAAATAGGCACTGAAGTGCTGGGGGATATAGTGCGATGGACTTCTTTCCTCTGTTCAGAATTAGCAATACCATAAAAAAGTGTCTGCTGTGTTGTGGTATGTATTATGTGGAGCTGAACAACAACACATATATACTTTGGTTTCAGGCATGTGAGAAAAAAAGAAGGCTTTTTGTTGATTGGTCTAATACACAGCTGAGCTTTTAGCGGTGTTTTTTTTTTTTCTGTTACATCATCTTAAGAAACTATTTAATCTCCTCTTAACAAAAGGGCAAAGTTCAGGAAGCTGCATGTTTTTTTTTTACACTTTGGGGTTGATCCACAGTTAAGATTCAGTAATTTGCAGTGTGTCTGTGCCTGGTAAACAGCCTTGTATTCTTCTGACAAGAAGTCAAGAATACTTGATGTTCTGACAAGATTTCTGCACGTGACAGGAAAAAAAAATCCCCCAGTTTTAGTAACTGTCAGGGTGTCAGAAGTAGGATAGTCTTTGCCAAGCTATTTTTGCATTTTGCGTGACTACTATACTGGCACCTCATGTTCCTGCTAATGTATCTGTTTCAAATGTAAATGATTTTCATTTTTGTCAAAAGATAGCTAGTCCACTTGATGACCTGATTTTTATGGCATCTTTCCTCCATCAGAGCGAGGTTGCAGTAAGTTAGCCTGCAGCCTTTACGTCGAAACAGAAGGCTAGTACCATATGAAGATTTTTTGCCCCAAGCTGAAAACATTACACAACGTCATTGTGAACACAGGCTGTTCAGAGCCAGTAATGGAGGGAAGGCGGGAGAAGAAGAACGGAATAAAGACAAGCAAAAATGGCAAATAAACCAATCAAAGTACTTAGCAAATAAATATAGTACCATCTGCCACACTGCAACAGCTCCTAGGAAGTCACCCTACATTGAGCTGCAAGACTAGCAGGAAAAGCTATTTGGATCCCATTCATTTAGTTTCCCTCAAAATGCACTGGGGAGTAAAAAGAAACTGGTGTCCAGACAATTTCACATCTGCTAATTGTGAGCTACACTGATCCACCAGATTTCATCTCCAGTATGGCTAACATGCCGCGGGTTAGAGATTAGTCTGGAAAGCCATTGGAAAAATTTAGAGAAACTTCAGTCATTCTGCCACAAAAAAGAGCTGTTTTCTAGTGCTTTCTTTTCTTTCTCACCTTGGTTGTTTTTGATGGTAAAGTTGGGGTTGTTGAGCATCTCTGGTACTAGACGGTAGTCAAAGTAGTGTCCCTGGATTGGGTCATCTTTGTCTACCGCACTGACAGTCTGGATCACCTGTGTTGAAAACAGAGAGACAAGCAGATATACAGAGGAGGACTCAAATCCATTAGAGGAGGCAGCCTATTCATTATACTCTGTTTTTGCCACCGCAGATTGCCTCTGTGCAATAGTGCCTGGATCACACCTGATGAAATATATGCCCTATTCATTCCTGGAGTTTGAGATTATTATCAATGAGGTGCTGTCTAGTCTGGCACACTTTTAGGCTCCTGGATCTATCTGTTAATCTGTCATCATAGATCTTATCATGCTGTATGTCTTTATGATTGATTGGAAATTATAATTCAGGCCCTGCAGGACAGTTTTTCTTTTTTTTTTTTAGCTTCCCTTTTTCTCGTCCTTTCAATAAATCTCCCAATTGCACATACGCAGGTCCCATGAATGAGGTCGATTGATGAGAAGGAGAATGCTAAGTACTCGTCCAGGATTTTTGGCTGGGGGAGGCATTGTGCCATCTGGAGGAGGACATGAAAGACAGTCTTGAATTATGATCCACTCTGATCAATCCTGACTGCTCTCATTTCCCCTTTGCTCCACACACACTGAGTCAAGGGAGGACTGTTGCAGAGAAAAAGGACCGTACTCCCACCTCCGTAGTTTCCCAGTGAAATAAATAGGCTATAATTCACTGCGGCCAATCATTACAGGGGAGGAAAGTGAGAAAAAGAAAGGGACAGAGAGTAAGAAAGTGATAGATCACTGCTTTGATGAATGCGTGATATCTTTCCTTACCTGTCCAGGTTTTCCATTTTCACACAAAAAGGCCTCGTATTCGGTGGCAAATTCAGGTGCATTGTCATTAATGTCCATTACTCTGATGGCCACAATTGCCCTTGAAATCTGACTGTGATTTCCTAGATAGATAGATAGATAGATAGATAGATAGATAGATAGATAGATAGATAGATAGATAGATAGATAGATAGATAGATAGATAGATAGATAGATAGATAGATAGATAGATAGATGAAGTAGGAACAAAGAAGAGATGAATAAATAAGAAGACACAAAATCGACTGGACAAAAAAAAAAAACAAGGTTACACATGAAATTACAGGTAAATTCTGTGACCTAGTTTTAATTTCCTTTATTCTCCGTCTTTATTTCTCCCTTCATTTCCTGAGCTGATGGGAGGACAGATGATAAGCCACATCAATCTACATTTCAACTGATATCAACAATGCAAAACAGGATTCTAGGCAACAGAAAATAAAAAAAATGTCATTGAAAGTGCCTTTGAAAATCCCCTGTACACTGTAATGTTTAAAACATGAGGGTTAAAATATGCATATTAATGAGCCATTGGTAACTGCACTCTAAAAAGATAATAAAAGGCAGTTTAATCAGATTAGATTTTGATTGCAATTATTCATCTCTGGTAATTGACAGTTCCTTTCGAGAGTCCCAGTGAATGGCTGTATTTGTTAACCAGCGGTGCAAACGGCAACTTTTAAAGCAAGTATCTATTAATGTAGCCGAGGGCTAGGTCAGTTTGGCCAAAGACATTGGTGTGTGATTGTATTTGTTTTTACATTACGTTATTTTATTTTATTCATTTGTTGTATTTGTTGTATTTATTGTAGCTATGAATGAGACAATGAGCACGATATGTTTAGGACATGAACAGAAGATTTTCTGAGTTGTGAGAGCCCGTATTACGTACATTTACAGGCTTATCATTATATTTTCAGGCTCTAATAATATAAGCATACTTTTATGTTCAAAAACACTTTTTTTCTCATACTGTACACTGTTGCAGCATCTCTGCTCACTCTCTTTCTGGAACGCTCTGTTTTATTTCCTTTCTCTTTACTGTCCCCTCCTCTGAAAAGCCCAGTCTGCTCTGATTGGTCAGCTGGTCCAATGGAAACAAGTTAACGATGGATACGTACTGTACCCATCAAGACAAAGAGATGTGGCCTCTGCAGAAAAGGCTCTAGTGAAGAAATGGCAGATCAGAAGCTGCTCATTCTTCGTCTGAAGGCCAGCATAGTCGCTAGGCAGCAAATGTGTTACATGGTGACATAAATAAGTAACACAAGAAAAGCCTGAACTTCAAATGAACCATCTTAGGCAGTTAACGAGCAGCACTTTCTGTGAAAGAGAGTAACTCCCCTTGGGGTGAACTTTGGGCTTTGTAAGTTTGCAGATCTTTAACACGCACAAAAGAACACTTACTGTATATAAAACACTAAAGGGAAGGGAGAAACCCAAAAAGCATAATATAGCCTCTGCAATTTTCCAAAATTCTTTTGAGCCACCCACTTTAAAGACATCATCGTGTTCATGATATAAATGTTATAATCAATTAAAAAATTGAAGGGGCAGCAGCAAAAATCCTTAATGTATTTAAATGGGCTGGGTTGAATTTTATTACTTATCACAATTAACATTCCCACACTTTTTGCAGTTATGAACCTGAACAATAGCAACAGTAGCTACACGTCATACACCTATACAAATTAACTTGAACACATTTGTGATTTTTGTCCACTTGTTTTTATTTTTATTTTTGTTTATTTCTTTTCAATCAAATCAAACACAAAACAGTGGATCAGATGCTCCACAAATTCAAGGTCTCCAGCCCTTCCGAGGGATGGGTTGAAAAAGAGGTAAGAATTGAGGTGACTGGAAATTGACAGTCTGATAGACAGTGATAGATGGATTAGAGCAGAGGGAGGGGGAGACACAGCCCCTCCCCACACAAGTGATTTTCCCTCAACAGCAGACAGGGAATAGAATCTGATTAGTCAGATGTCAACTGGTGCGAGGCAGCAGAATGAGCCTCCGTTTGGGTGGCAAATGGCATCGAGATAGAACTGGGAACACATCTATTCCTTGTCACGCCAGAGAAGACACCGGCTTCCCCTCTCCATCCGTGAAGAATAGCAAAGCTGCCATATTTATTTTGGCAAATTCCTATTAGGTGTTCTCGGTGATGCCACTATCTCAAGCCACAGTTATTTTGCCAAGAGGCATGAAAACACGCTTTCAATGTATGGGTGCACGACATGACAAGGCAAACAGCTTATCAAATGGGACACATTCAGTCCCTCCAACGGGATGCTACGATGGAAGGATTTGTCTGTGCTGCATGGCCAAAACATTATGACAGTGTTCAGGTTTTCATTTCTTTTGACAATTAATGTGTGTTTCCTTTGATTAAGTAAAGAAAAGAACAGAAAGAGGATGAAAGAGAGAGAGAGAGGGATAGAGAGATAGCACAGAAGCAGACAGAAAAAGTTACAAGCGGTGTAAATTTCTATTCCAATAGCTTAAAGGGGTACATTAAGCTTTATCACAACATACAGCCCCCCAAAACAATCTGTATGCAAATAAAGCCTTACATATGGTTGAAGCTGTTTGTAGCTCTGCCGGCAAGATTTTCTACGTAGTCAGTGAGTTTTGCAGTTCGCAGATGTTCTTTAATCTGTAATGGATGCTGGCGTTGGAGCAATCCACTCTGGAGCATGTCTTTAAAACTGTTTATTTGATACGTCTTAATGTTCTTGCACTTGCACAAATTGACTACTGAGCTGTTTAATTCAATCAAAACTCAGCAAATTAATGTATTTAATGCCTCCGTGGATTCAAATGCTAATTGTTTGTGCCATACTCTCGGAACGATTAAAAGTGCTGGTTTACAAAGCGCCACACAGTTGAACAGAGGATTGTGTGTAGCAGGTCAGTGATTCCTTTGACTGAGGCAAACCATGAAGCCACTGAGTAGAAGAAGATATTGTATGTGTTTACCTGCAGTTATTCATTTTTAAAACTTGCATACCAATGAATGTCTAATCATATGTTGACTTTGAAAATGGGACATTCCAATTCATGAGGAGCAACGTAGCACAGCAGGGGAGAGCAGAATGAGGAAAGGTTACTTACGGACTTCTGTGGCGGTTACTGTGATGTTGTGCCACATGTCTGTCTCCCGGTCCAACGGTTTGGCCAGTGTGATCTTGCCATTGTCCACATTGATGTTGAACTGTCTCTCTAGATCTGTGTGCCGATCGATGAAGTACCTGTAAATACAAACAATTGTCAGACATTTGAACCAAAACAGCCACGCCACCACTGAAGCATCTATTTTGCAATCCTTTGGGTGTTGTGGCTAAACGCGGCCTTGTTCATCAAGAGAAACCTGTAGATCAATGCACATTAAAAACAGTAGGAAATCAATAATTATCATCTGAGGAATAATTACAGCCTTCACATGAGCAGCAGAGGACATTAAAGCCTAATCTGAGAAGCCCTCCCCCCAATCAAGGCAACGCCTCCCTCCAGCAAAAATAACCATTAGTACATGTTATGTCAGGGTAAGAAATGAGGTGTTGTTAACCCTGTTTGGGATCTGTCAACACTCAATGGCTCCCAAAGGCTTTGCATTAATGAGTTAGGATGTCATTGTGTCACACACAACCCACTAACAACCGAGGGGTGGGGGTAATGGATGTAATAGAGATGAACCAATGACCTATCTGTTTAGACTGACCTTGTCTGATTTTAGAGAAATGATTTTGTTTTCTTTCTAAGCCAGTAGCCACTTTTAGCTTCTTGTGAATAAATAAAATTGCACACATTAAAATGTATCCTTCAGGGGAAACATTTGTCAAACTGTTCTTTTCAGGATTCTATTCCTCTGTGACCCTGCTACTGACACACTGACTTTTTGAGACTTGTACAGTCTTAAAAATACAGTGGCAACACATGAAACTCTTCAGCAAAAAAACTCAAGCAGCGGGTATGAAATTGGAGTGCACATAAAAGAGAATTTTCCGATGCCACTTGAAGCTGTGAAATCACTCTTTCATGTTGCAACGCGCATAGCGCCAATTCTTGGGACAGGCCCACACAAAACTGACTAAAAAAGAATCTGTCATTATGGGTCATCTTTGGTTTTACACATTTCATTTGCCATTATGCGTGACTGTCATAAACATCCCACTCACCCAAAACACAAGGCCGCAATGATTCACGTGAGCTAATTACACCATGTACTGCATAAGCATTTCCATACCTTCAGGACAAACTGTCCATGCTCCTTTTTCTCTGTCTCACTCTCACGTCCTCCCTCACAATATCTTCCCCCTCCAACAGTGAGAGCGTTTTTTGTTTTTTTTTTCCATCCAGCTGGGTCTCAATCTCTTCCTAATCCAATCCCCCTATCCAATTCTTTGCAAACCCCCTTCCCCATGCAGACATCCCTCGGCCACCAGACGCCCTGCTCACCCCGTCTCCCTTCTTTCCTCACCCTGGGTCTCATACCATCTCACATTGGAACTGCTCACCCCTATCAGTGCAAACCTGTTGGCAGGAACCCTGCAGTATTTATATGGTTGGAAAAAAAGGGAGAGGGAGGATGGAAGAGACACAGAGGAAAGAGAAACAGAGAAAGAGCAGCAGAAAATGCCAAAGACAAAGTCACAACAACTATTTATGTGAAGGAGGGTGCTGCTTATACAAGAATGGTTGGAAATGAAATAAATAATCCACTGGCCCAGATTCCAATTGTTGGGGAGATGTACCGAGCCGTGACATTTCCATTTTTGAGATGAAATGGTGTAAAATCCTCCAGACGCCAGGCTGGGAGAGGTCCATAAGGACCCCCCCCCACCCCCCACCACCCACCCACACCACCCACCACCCACCCACACCCCCCCATCCCCATACCCCTCTTCTCTTTCTCTCTTGCCCTGCAGACGCAGAGCACTTTCAAGACAGGCAGACAGCAGCAAACCACCTGGGAGCAGGCTCTCTCCTGCAGACTGAGTGGATCCCAGTCAAACTCTGACAGCCTCACGTGGAAGCGAGGAGACAGACCCTGAAATGTTCTGCCACCTGTCACTCAAACTGACAACGTGATGTGAAAAGAATTAAAAGCAAATAAAAAATGATATCCAGCGTTATACGTGCACAGCTTCCCTGAGTGTGATGAGAGAATGGGTGCAAATGCCTGCGCGTGTCTGTGTGTGTTTGTATCAGCTCGTCTCAGCTTTGCATTATCTTTCACAAGGGTTTAAATGGCACTGGACCTCAGTCTAACACTTAAACATCACGTAGACGCAGTTTGTGTCAAATATTTTACGACAGAGTAGCTCTCTTACAACTGATGCAGCAGACACCCAGAAATATTCAGCTTCAATAAAAGCACACATAATACTTTAATCAAACTGCATCAGTGGGACAGGAGCTGTTCTGTGAATTTAAAAAAAGGTAACTATAAATTGTAATCAGTGAGATTGTTTTTCTTATTTCTGCTCATTTTTGGATCGTTGCACTAATGTGTGCTGCATTTCTCATACACCGACTGTCCATCAAACAGTATGGCCGGGACATCTTCCCTGTTGGAGTTTCTGTGGGTGGCAGTCTTCTGTCTCTTTAGCTGCACAGGTTATCAACGCTCATACTAACTACTCTGTGATTTTTCTTTTGTCCCCATCACATAATTGTCTGCAGTTATAAACTCACATTAACAAATAAAACTTAATTGTAAAATTGTCTTTCATTTTAAAATAAAGAGATGAAAATGAATCGCTAATTGAAGTTAAATCATTTGGAGACATAATGAATCGTACCTGATTATGAACACAGCAATAACACCAATGGTGGTGACCCGCATCTGCCACCATTTAACTTCTAGCTCTATGTTGTGATTTGTTGTATCACAACATGACAAATAATCAACACAAACTGAGAATGAATTGGCAAAACACAGATAATCTGTATTATACGATCAATGTCAATAAAAGATACTAAGCATTGTACTTTTCTGAAACTAGGCATCTTTAGCATCACCCTGAACCCCGATTTTCTATGTGGTGAAAACAATATTAAGTACTTAAGACAAAAATCGAAAGGCCACTTTACTGATTTTATAAATAATGTAATGTCTTCTGTAGTTCTGGAGGCTACTTTGTGAAGTCGGAAAAATTAACCACGATGACAATATTAGGTTTATCAGATGTAATGAACCACAAGTGACAACTGCATAATAATCATAATAAGCAGCGTGTAAGTGTTGTGAAGTTAGAAAAGTGGATCACTGATGCCAGTAGCAATTTCTGTCTAAAGTGTACAAAATTTAGCTGAAATCAGCTGCCATAAACTACGAGACCAAGTGAGGCTGTATCAGCAGAACCACGGCACATATTAAACTGATTAAAGCAGTGTTTTATAGCTTGTGAATTCACATTTTCATTCTAAAGAGGAACAATTTCAACTACTCATTTCAAAAGTCACAGACTGTCAATATAATTCGGAAAATTTAGAGAGATTTAAAAAAAAAACATATATTAAAACATGCAGTTGTTGTGTAAATGCACTTTTCTAGACCAAATGCACTTTTCTAGACCAAATCTAGAAAAAAACTAAGAGAAAAGAATGTTTATATATAAATATAATAAATATTATATATATATATATATATATATATATATATATATATATATATATATATATATATATATATATATATATATATAATATTTATTATATTTATATATATATATATGTATCAGTAGAGTTTAAAGGTGGAGTAGCCACGGAAAGGTTTGTTTGGTTTTGACCTCTGTAGACTGTGAATGTGTGCATGTGAGTGACTGAGCGCCTGTACAAGTTGGAGGAAGAAGAGGTGAAAAGATCGAGAACGTTTCTTCTTTTTTTTCTGCAGAGAACAAAATGCCTCTGACATTCCTGCTTGTTATTAGGTCAGTAAATCCACCGGGAGGATCACAGATGTAGAACTAATTTTGCCATTCCCTGAGTGCTGACCATTGGTGTTTGAACATTGCATTTTATTCAGGTTGTTTCTCAGGCCATTTCATGTATTTATTTATTTGTTTGTTTTTAAAAGGGAAGGAGATTTTTCTCAAGCGTACAAACTAATTTAAACCATTAATAAGAAAACATCAAAAACAAAGAAATCATCAATGTGAAAAAAAAGCTGGCCGAAATGACATTAAATTTCCATTTGTTTCCAGTCTCCCTTACTTGACTGCTTGTATTACCATATGCAGCATGACAGCTGTCAACCATGCCATAACAACATAGCAAAAACTGCAGAACAAAACAAGATTCACAGAATTCCATTACACTACAGCAATTACATTCAAAAATATGAACAAAAAAAAAGAACAAAGAAGGAAAAGATGGAAATGAAACTAAAGCACATTTTGGCAATGCTTGTCACAGTATCAATATTTTGAAATAAAATACACTCTGCTATTCTATGAAATCCAGCAGTTCGTGTCAGACAACCTGAGTGACTGCCAGATGTCACATTGCTTTTTATTTGTGATCAGTCAGGTAGAAAACGACAGAGCACAGGCTCCACAGAGAAGCAATACTGAGGGAGTATTTCATGGAGTGCACCTGAAATGTTATTGGTTGGGTGCATTAAGTACAGCTAAGGGGTTGTTTGTCTCCTGAGTGCAGAGGACATGGCAGCCCACCAGAGCACTCGCCCCGAGTGGTTTAGACTCAGACTGTTTTGGTCTGGTATGGCAGGAGGGGGGATTAAGACGGAGAGCGATCCTAATCATAGGGGTCGACTCGAGAGCTTGTTTAGATGGTGGCAGAAGCGAGTCCACATTAATGGTGCTATTATGGCAGCCATTCCACAAATATATATCCAGCTTGAGTGACGACAGCTTGGTTTTGGAGAGCCTGTCCTCGTCTAAATTTTTGAAACACTAAGAAAATAAAAGTCCACAAGGTTGAAAGAAAGAGACAAAACAAAGTGAGGAGGACATTGTGGGCTGATTGTTCATTAATAGTTTTACAGCCAATAAATAATGCATTTTATACTGTATCAGTATCGGTATTTTTGTAATTAATTAATCATTTCAATCTCCAAAACCTTGCTTTTCTCGTGTGTGGATTTACTGTGTTACAGCAATATGAACTGACTGTTTTGGGGTTTTGGACTCTTGCCTGAACAAAATCCAATGTTTGAAGTTGATACCTTGGACTAGGAAGTTGAGACAGACATTTTTTTCACACTTTTATGATGTTTTACATCAAATGATTACTCAATAATGAAAATAACAAAAGACAGAGTCAAAATATTTGGCTTGTTGTCTGTTGAGGCTTTTGTCCAAATTTTCCATTATTTACAACATACTTGGGATCTTGTAAGAGGCATTACTGAGGCTATAGCCTTCTGTCAGCCAGTACATTTGGAAGGATTAAAATCTCCCAGACTGTAATCATTTTATCAGCACAAAGCTCAGAGATACAGACTAATACAAACCCTGGCTGGAAGTAAAATCAAATGGTCTTTGGTGAGGGCAATGCATCATATTAAGCTTCCAATGACAATAGTTTGTTTCATCTCATCCCCTCACAAAGGAAACTCTCGACATGTGTGATACATCATCTTGAAGGACTGAAAGGAGGAAGGGGGTAAAAATGTGTAATTGGACATGGATAAATCAATTTATCATGAAAAAAAATCAACTTGCAAGTAAATTTCTGCTAGTGTGTGCATGTACCGCTATTATTTCTTTAATGATCAGTGGCTTCACAGCTGGCAAATGATTACTACAGTATTCTATTAGCTGCTTGTTATTCTTCTGCTTTCTCTCTGAGAATAAAATTGAAAGTTTGAAAATGAGCTTTATTAAAAAATCTAACAGCCCTCAAGAACATTTTGAAAGGCCCTATTCTGTTTCTGTGACGGCAGGAGATTTTCTTTTTTTTTTTAATTTTTTTTTTTAGCCTGACAGTCACACAAAGCCCTTGAGCAATAATCCATTTTGAACATAACATCATCTCTACAAGATTATAAAACTGGCGATTAAAAGTCTAACAAAGACTATGTGTTTATTAAGTTTGAATATAAAAGAAAGAAAGAGCGAAATAAACTGTAAAAAGGCAAAGGGCCTGGTAAATAAAGATGGCAGCTGATGACTCAGTTCATGCTGTATCATGCTCAAAACACTTAGCAAGTGCCAAGACAGGATGTTGATATCTGGACAGATTCACAGCAGCAAATGGGCAAAGAGATCATGTCAGCAGGGTGCTGCCATCTGCAGCCACACTCATTCATTATTTAGTCACTTTTTCTTTCAATAATGATCGACTGAAGGAAGCAAATACTGAGAGCATGTGAACAGAACTGACTGTTAATACTGCACCCAATTCAGAATAAAATGCAATAATGAGATGAATAAATTTCATGATGAAGTGAACTTTTATACACTTCAGATGGAAGAAGAAAATGACTAATTTTTTTAAGTGTCTCTCTATCTCCCTCTAACATATAAAGCACAGACCTGCATCAACAAACACACAGGCACCATGGCATGGAATAAGGACAGAGGCAAAAAGATGTCATTAAATACAAAATATACTGCTTCTTTTACTGGTGAAGGGACATCATGCAACCTCAGAGCCTCAATTCCTCCTGGCAATCTCATCACTAGACATGAGGATGCCACCAGAAAAGTGGGGGAAAAAAGAAAAAGTCAAATGAACCAACCCTGCTCTATAGCTCTACAGCCAATCTATATACACAGTCTGCTCTCTGCTCGCCATGCAATTACACTCAACCTGTTGAGTGTTGTCCCGGGAATGCGGTCAGCAAGTCACTGGAGAATTAATGAAATGCCAAGATGGAGGGAGAGAAATTGCCTGTATAACCTATCCTCAAGGTGCCCTTCTGGTATTTCCAAGAATAAGTCACACAAGAGGACAGCATAGCAGGGCTGGCCATAGAATGAAAGAGAAAGTTATGCTGCCTTCAATTTATAATCTACTTTTTTTGTACATCTGTGGAAATGAGAACAATCATTGAGTCATTTCCTCACTGCCAAAGACGCTACCACAGTCTCCAAAGGTCAGAGACATGAAGAGATTTAATTGCATGCCTCAGTGTCAACCATTTTAATAAAACAAGTCATTATAGCCTGAAAAGACTCATTTGTTAACCTATTCTTTCCATCACTTCTTGAAGCTAAGCTAAAGAGCTTTTTCTTTTGAAAGTTTTGCTGCCGTCTTGCTCTGGTCATTCAATAGCAAGTGGTTAAGCAGTAAAAGCTGAGGTCCTGTCAATAGTTCACTGTTGTCAGATATCTCTGTGTAGAACACCAGACAGTTTGATGCGTGAAGCCTCCAAGGCTCCCTGCAAAGGTTAAACCCCTCTTCTCCAAACGCAGAACTACACTGTTTCTCCCACAGTAGTAAATTAGTGTTGAGACCATCTGGTCGCTCTGAGCAGATAGCAAGCAAAGACTGGAATTCCCATGTAAAATAACAGAAGCTGTTTTTAGAAGGAGGAGAAGATAAGACATCATGGCACCACTTCTCAGAAGTAGTTATGTTTCAGTGTTTCAGGCATTCATGCTGGGGTACTGTAAGACCATGGATGATCGACATTACAGTTTATAAGCATGTAATTGTGTGAGGTGAATTTGCTTATCAGGGATCCACATACATTTCATGGTTAATAAAAAAAAAAAAAAAAATACATATATATATATATATATATATATATATATATATATATATATATATATATATATATATATATATATATATATATATAAAAAATATAAGTTTCTTTGAAGTCATCTCAAAAAAGGGCAACAGCAACTAATATAGGCAGTTAAGATGTTGTACAGTGTACTGTCACTAGAATGATATTGCAATACTCTGCATTTAAAATGATGCTACTCCCCATTTTATTAGTACTGTTATGTACAGAATGACAGTGTTTTAAAATGAGTTGTCTCATTCTGCGACAGCAGGGCAGTGTGTACGTGTGCAGCACTTCACTTCCACTGACCACAGGCCTAATGGAGGAGGCCTAATGGCCGTGCCAGCCAGAAGCATAGCTACAAGCACAAATGTTGTTGCAGAACCTCACGGGAGTGTTGACAAAGCAGATGCACAAAACTAGATTATGGCATTATTTGACTTATGACATAGCTGACAGTCAGACTGAGGGAGCCAACATGTCCAACTTTGCAAAGCATCCTGCTGACAGACATGATGTCGCAGAAGTGACAGGTTAGTGAATGTGATAGATAACATAATTACATCATGCCCATGCTATCAAATATAAGTCAAACAAGTGTCATGTATTTTGTGACAAGAGTTTGACAAGTTAGTTAATGGCAATCATACTTTAATTTGACTTCACCTTAGCTAACTTGCAAATATGGCAAACATCTAACAAATACAGCATTCACAGCAATAACGTTAGCTTACATTACCTTGCAAACTGTTAAAAATCAGACATTCTCAAATGTGCAGATTGACAACAGCAGTTGTATTATAGTCAAGCGAATTCCTGTATAAAGAATGAAAGTGAGTGATTAAAATGCTTTATTTTCTCTGGGTTTAACCTTTCAGAAGGAGCAGTGTGCCATGTGAAGTTGGACAGACATAAATGTGTTAAGAGCTGATTTTAATGAACAGTTCTGCAGTTCTGGTTGGATCTTAACCCTGTGTCTTCTTTTTTCCAGCGCAGCCTCACCTGTGTGATTCAACACACTGGCTGATGTGGTGCACTTTCGACCAACAGGAAAGGAGTGTCATGTTTTTCTGTTTGTTTTTCTTGCCAGCATTTTTTTGTTTTGTTTTTTTTTTGGCTTGCAAGCACTCTCCACAGAATCACCCATTTTTACTGTTTCATGATGTAACAAATGTGCGCCAAATGGGACAACATTCAGGAAAAAGCATAGTGTTTATTATTTATTATAACTATGGTTTTACTTGGCCTATCAACACAATACAAAAACTGGTGAATAGTTTCAAATCCGCACTTTCAATGAAAGTTGAAACGGAGACTCAGCGATGCTGTGTATTCCTGCTATGTCATCTTAAATCTCATGTGATTTTGATGCGCCCACGTGTCCGTCAATTCCAGAGGGTTAAAATTTACACCATTCAGTCACAGCAGTAAAAAAAAAGTATGCGAGGTGAGTAAATGTGTTCATTGATTGGTCAGTTGCTTCTTTGAAATCTCTCTCTAAAAACTTTTCACATAAAAACATTATCATCAGAATCTGTGTTTGAATTTCCGTTGTGTAACGCTTGTCTCAAGGTCTCCATGCCATCCTCCCGCCTCACCAGTGCCTGGTGTAGTCACACTAACTTACTGCTATATTTTCAAGGACACACAAGTAGTGACTCAATATTTGGAACTTAAAATTAGCTTCTCGCAATTCTAAATTCTACATTGGCTGTGATCATCACTCCTCAGGTGACAGTCACTGTTATTATTTGATTTATCTATCTGAAGAATATTTTCTCTGCCAAGTTTCAGTTCTGTAGTCACTCATTCGTTCCCAACATTTTCCATTATATGTGTAACAAGATGTTTGTTGTGCCATGGTTCTATTGTGTGCTGTGATAGTAGCAGTAGATGTTTTATATACCTAAAGTTGTTGCATTTCTATTTTTTTATTGTCTACAATTCAATCCTCAACTTTTCTCACAGTGAATCTAATTTCTCAACACAATTAAGTGCATCTTACCTGACGAGGCTCCCAGTAGAGTCTGGATCCCTGGCATTGACTGTCCCTATGACCGTGTTGATGGAGGCATTCTCGTCCACTTCCAGTAAGTACATGGGTTTGGAGAAAACAGGAGGCTCATCTGAGTCTTCCACCACAATCTTTACTGTGGCTGTATCCTTGAAGGGCACACCGCTGTTGGGCTCCGAGCGGATGTTGGTAGCTTCAACTTTCAGTGTGTAGGCTCTCTTGCTCTCATAGTCTAAAGGCTGTAAGGGAGTAAGATTAAAAGTGGTCAAAAACTGCTGCATTTTAGCTCAGAATTGTTTGATATATCTATAATATAATGTAATGCACCACCCACTGGTATAACATAATGTACATTGCTTCATTACTGCATTAAATACAGTTTGGATATTCTTGTATTTTGCTGAAATAGTTTTATGTAATGCTACTTTATAAATGATGCATCTACACTACTGTTCAAACGTTTGGGGTCACCCTGACAATTTCATGTTTTCCATGAAAACTCACACTTTTATTCATGTTTACATAATTGCACAAGGGTTTTCTAATCATCAACTAGCCTTTCAATACGATTAGTGAACACAATGTACCATTAGAACACAGGAGTGATGGGCCTCTGTACCCCTATGTAGATATTTCATTAAAAATTTCCAGCTAGAATAGTCATTTACCACATTAACACTGTCTAGACTGTATTTCTGATTAATTCACTGTTATCTTCATTGAAAAAAATGCTTTTCTTTCAAAAATAAGGACATTTCTAAGTGACGACACACTTTTGAACAGTAGTGTATGCTGCCCTGCATTAATGACAGAAGATTAAAAAAAAAAAGTTCTGTATTAAACATTCCCTCATAAAAAACACACTGCATTGTTTTAGATTAAAGGGGCAGTGTATATATTCAGGTCACTTGTCATAAGAAACATTACTCAGCCTGTGAAAACAATGTTATATATTCTGGCTCTGCAGAGAGTCTGAAAATAACCTTGATCATGTCATCAGAGTTACCTCCACTTGGAACAAAGTCACAAAACTAGTATTGGAAACTGGCTGTGTGAAACATATGGGTGTTTACTATGGAAGTGGTGTGCAATTAAAGACACCATTGAGTTTCATTATGGGGAATGTAGGAGGACGTGTTTTTTGGAGCTTGGCTCTTGCGATGAAAATTAGGGAGCTTCTTAATCACTGAGGACTTTAAACCACCCAGCTACATATAAAGCAATTAATGGTATCACTAAACTAGACCAGCTAAAGCAGTACAAGCTAAAACAAGGAGCTCTGCATAATCACAACTTTTACTTTTAATAATGGGTATGTGTTGCCAAAAATGTTCCTCTACTTTCATTTAAAGAGTTTTTTTTCCACCACTGTCAAAATCACAATTTTTTTTCTGATCCCTAATGGTCCCAGCTGCACCAAGATTCATATGCTTCACCGAGAAATTAACATTTACAGCAATGGGAATAATAAACTACAATTCCAGCTTAAAATCCCTTTTGAAAGATTTGAACATTCCTAACTTCTGTGCCTCCCAGTGGTCATATCATTACAGACACTGTGGCAGACAGCAGTGCATGCTGCTACTATCATTATATCACACATTTAATAGATACTATAGTTACAATCAAATTACTTGTGCACAGACTTTATTTTGAAGAGACAGAGATTTTAAGTGGTTGCTATAATGTCTACAGTGTTGTATACTGCAGCAAGCAGAATTAATTTTATCATTATTTTGATTTAAATCAATCAGTCAATGTGATTACAATTCTCAGAGTAGCATAACCTGAAACTATTTTCCAACCTTTATCAGCTTGAAAAAACACAAATTTCCTTTACAGTGACAGCAGAGTATTTGCACTTTCATACTGCGATTACACCCAGTTCACATAAAATAAATGAGACAGGGGCTTATTTCAAGACTATCAATGGGTCTTCCAAAAAGAAATAAAACTATTTTGTACAGCACATGTCATTGTGTGACTGACATATCTATTTAATCCATCTTTTCAACTGATATGCAGTATCTCCTTTACAAACGGCCCATCCTTAATATTTAAGAAAGAGGAGAGTCACAATTTACTTTCTTGGTATCTCTGAGGACACCCCAGACTGTCACAATTTCATTCTGAATCACCCCTGGTCGCTCTCATACTACTAGAATAATGGGATCAAGTCACTTCCACGCTCCATAACCAGGATTTATAGGGAAATCAAAACTGGGCCTTGCCGCTTGAGGGGACAGGAGCTGGCTTGGGGGAAAGAGGAGGCCTGAGAGGAGGGAGATGAACAAAACGAGAAATGTATTCAGTTAGAGAAAGACGAGGCAGGCAAGAGGAATTGTCCCTGAGGTTAGGCAGGGCTCGTGGTGAGAGTTCTGGGGGCAGAGGAGGCATGTGGGTGGAAGGGAGTCTGGGGGTCCAGCTGTGAGACAGCAGCAGCCAGGAGGACATGGAGGAGACCTGACTTCCACACTGCTGTACTCCTGGCATCAGGGCACTAGCAGAAAAACCGAAGCCTCTGAAGCCTCTCCAAGTCCCACTCCTCCATGGTCAGAGAAGCTCTTTGGAACACTCATTATTAACCTCCCCTTCCTCTCCTCCTCACCCTCCTCCCCACTTGACATCCACCCCCTTCCTCCATTCCTTCCTTTTCGCTTTCTCTGATCCCTCCGTCTGTGCCGAGAAAGTACAGTGTGGCTGGACCTTGAGCCAATGGATTACACTTTAATTCAGAGGTAGCAGAGAATGAGGCCTGTATGAGGTGTGGCTGGACACTCAAAATAATTATACTAAAATGGAGAGGTGGGGAAAGGCCCGGGTTTCAAAGTGAATGGTAATTTGAAAGTCAATTATGAGTTCAAACACTGGTTTTCCAGCAGAGGTGAAGCTGTTATATTTGTATTTTTAAACTAGTGTCTACAGTTCAGACATCTGATTATTATTTTAGCTAGTCCATTGTTTTAATGATATGAACCAAAATTGAGCTGGGATGCTTGGAACTGAACACAATTCAAGCAATATTCTCCCAAAATGTAAACATTGTCATCTCAGCATATACACCACCAATCAAAAGCTTGGACACACCTTTTAATTCAATAGTTTTTATTTAATTATTTTCTACATTGTAGATGAATACCGAAGACATCAAAACTATAAAAGAATACATATGCAATTATGTTGTAAACAAAAAATGTTAATTTTCAGTATTAATATACAATGTAGAATATAATATAAATGAATAAGAAGCATTGAATGAGAGGCTGTGCCCAAACTTTTGGCTGGTAGTGTCTGTGGAGAGAAACTGGCAAATTAAAGCTACACATACTGTATGTCTGTTTATTTATGACATTTATTTAATCTATTTATTTACGATTTACGATCATTAAATTGTCATAGATAATGTTTCAGCACATAGCTGCTAGTACATCCAGCAGTGTGTTGTGGTCACCTGATCTATGTGAGTCCAACATTCTTATTTTAGCTCAGTATGTTCTCCACCAACTAATGAGAAAAAAATTATGATTTTAACCTTCTAAAGTGAAGTATATGGGCCCTTACACCCAAAAAGTGAGCTAAAAGAGGCTAAAATGCTCCAGAGCTGAAGGTAGACCCAGAGTTTAGCCCTAAATTTCTGTAATTTAGTATTTAAGCAAGATTGTTTACATTACATATTTCAATTTTATCAATAAATATGGAGTAATGCAGCTTTAGGAGTACAATAGCATATTTGTGAGCTTCTTCTCATTTAAGAGTATAGCAACACATCCACATTAAACGCATTCAGTAAAACTGGCTCACGATGCTTTGCTGCTCTCTATCAAAATATTTCAGTATTATTCCCAGATGACAGCATGTAGAAACAACTCATTACATCTGATTCTGGTGTCCTAACAGAGACTGGAAAGGGGAGAGGGGGGCTTTCACTGTTGCAGGCATATTTCATTACACAAAAACCTTCTTTAAGGAAAACACAGCGGTAAACAGCTTCTTTAATTACCCTGGTTAAATTTAATTAGAATTATTTTCAATATCATTTACAAAATCAAATAAGACATCATTAAAAGCTCTTTTAAAACTGTATATTATCCTAACAGCAGAATCAGAATACAAGTCATATTTTGACCCGTTCAAATTCTAAATTCAATAAACGAACACAGTGCTTTGACTGAATAATCCTGGGAGAGGCACTTTGATTTTTATTAATGAGAGGCTGTGCCCAAACTTTTGGCTGGTAGTGTCTGTGGAGAGAAACTGGCAAATTAAAGCTACACATACTGTATGTCTGTTTATTTATGACATTTATTTAATCTATTTATTTACGATTTATGATCATTAAATTGTCATAGATAATGTTTCAGCACATAGCTGCTAGTACATCCAGCAGTGTGTTGTGGTCACCTGATCTATGTGAGTCCAACATTCTTATTTTAGCTCAGTATGTTCTCCACCAACTAATGAGAAAAAAATTATGATTTTAACCTTCTAAAGTGAAGTATATGGGCCCTTACACCCAAAAAGTGAGCTAAAAGAGGCTAAAATGCTCCAGAGCTGAAGGTAGACCCAGAGTTTAGCCCTAAATTTCTGTAATTTAGTATTTAAGCAAGATTGTTTACATTACATATTTCAATTTTATCAATAAATATGGAGTAATGCAGCTTTAGGAGTACAATAGCATATTTGTGAGCTTCTTCTCATTTAAGAGTATAGCAACACATCCACATTAAACGCATTCAGTAAAACTGGCTCACGATGCTTTGCTGCTCTCTATCAAAATATTTCAGTATTATTCCCAGATGACAGCATGTAGAAACAACTCATTACATCTGATTCTGGTGTCCTAACAGAGACTGGAAAGGGGAGAGGGGGGCTTTCACTGTTGCAGGCATATTTCATTACACAAAAACCTTCTTTAAGGAAAACACAGCGGTAAACAGCTTCTTTAATTACCCTGGTTAAATTTAATTAGAATTATTTTCAATATCATTTACAAAATCAAATAAGACATCATTAAAAGCTCTTTTAAAACTGTATATTATCCTAACAGCAGAATCAGAATACAAGTCATATTTTGACCCGTTCAAATTCTAAATTCAATAAACGAACACAGTGCTTTGACTGAATAATCCTGGGAGAGGCACTTTGATTTTTATTAGTATGCATATTTGGCTGCAAGACTAAAATATGCATCAATCTCATATAATGTTGACTCCCCTTTTGTGGAGTTAAACAATGAGAACAAATGCAGACAAAAAAAAAAAAAAAAAAAAAAAGTATGCATGGTGATACTGCTGTACAGTTACTGTTGATTATTAAGAGATTCATAGCCTAAGTGCAAAAAGAAAATGCTCGAGCCAGTCAACATTATACAGTGAAAGTCGCACAGCCAGTCTACATGCTCATATGTTCTCAGTAAACTACATGGTTTAACTGAATGACTCTTTTTTTTTTTTCAAACAGGGAAATCAAATTCTGCAACAAAGGAACATTCTTGTTTCTCCCGTGTTAACACCGCTTTGCCTTTGTGTCCCACCCCTCAACTCCACCGTGTCATTCTTCAGTCTCACTCAAGCGTTAGCATCAAATCAGTATGTACACACAGGCCATTTAGAGACTTCAAAGTTCAGCATTGGCTGCAGGGGTGAAAGCTCAGCATCCCACTAACATCCCTCGACAGGCCTGGGGGCGTGCAGATAAAAAGCTTAAAACTCAAACAGCAAAGAATCTCTCCCCTGGTTTGTGCCTCTCCAGCCTCAGTTAGATCAATATGTTTTAACCTTACCGCAAAGGATCTTTAATAATTTGAATTCCGCATTAGATGGCAGTTTATAGACTTGTACAGCTGTTGAGGGGACAGGATGTTGGGGGAAAAGTTGCACTGACTCTTTTCTTCTGTCACCCTGATTGGTGGATGAAACTGTTGAAGGTTTACAACAAAGGAACCAAACCATCACAACTGCTTCTTTTCACTCATTTCAACATGAGACACTGCCGTCTAGAGGGATGCAAAAACAATAAGTGCGCAAATGCCTTCTTTCTATTTTGCCCAAGTTTACTGGCAGCCAACTCAGGGCAACTGAAAGAAACCTGAGCAGACATGGGAAAAGTAAGTCTCTCTGTGGGACATGGAAGTGGAGGTTGCTCAAAAGACTAACACATTTGACATTTGCTTTGTCAACAGTTAGAAATTTTATGACTTTGTGTCAAGTTTGTTCTGCAGCACTGATGTTTTCTTTAGTGGCAGTGAATTGTAGTCCCAGCTGATTGCCTTAGCTCTTATACATTCCACCTCCCACGCAGTTCATTGTTCACACTTTGACAAAGTCACACCACATGTCCTTGGGGTAATGTCATTTTACATCACAACACAATGGCATTGTGCATTTGACTGATGCATAGCTGTTCTCGGCAGACACTGAGCCAACCGTGACTTAAGACTTAAGAACATCGATCCATCAATCATATGTATGACTTAATATATGCAAACATGTCTTACTAAGGTACCAAGCTCAGTAAATTTAGAATATAGAATACATATATACATACATATATAAATACCATGTGCTGTGGTATCTTTGATGCCATGTGTTCAAATCCCGGTTTGATTTTCCATGGATGTCCTTGACATACAGGTGCATTTAGACTTATTTACAGGTCACAGTGTTATTAAAATTAATTGTGGTGTTCAAATGTAAATTTCACATACTTCAGTATTGAGACCAGTATAAGACTGGTGCTCTAAATGACATCCACACTCAAACCTCTGAAGCTTTTATCCTACAGGAAATAATGACACTGTGCATTTAGAAACATATTACATTCTATGACAAAAATAAATTAAAAAATAAATAAATAGAACAATTTCAGGACATTTATTCTATCAGCAGTTAAGCATGTGTTTTATGTGCCATACTTTAAAATTTATCATTTGTATTTCATCATGCCATTATGCACTAATTTGTTAGTCCCAAGGGGAAAGATTCAAGATTGGTGACAGGAATGTTGCTAACTTGTTTTCCTCAGGCCCATACACCTGGGCACATCTTGATGAACATATTTAAAAAGCATTGTCTTTCCGTCTTGAAACTATTGCCATTGTACCTTTGAGCAAGGCCATTAAGCAGCAACTGCTCCACTAAAGTAGCTTTTGGGGCCAAAATGTAGCCCTCATGTGGATTTGTTTGTCTGGAAAACAGGCAACTTTAGGTTCAGTCCATCTGGTCTTATGATAATGGAATTGTAGGTGTCAGCAAAACCAAATTTAACCAAAGTTTGAATGTGAGCTGAACCTATTTGCAAGATGTAACAATTTGCCTCAAGCTTAGAGAGTTACAGTTAAATGGGCATGGCTGTAATTTGAAAAAAAAAGTATCTTGTCTTGTTTTACCTCCAGCAAAAACTATGTCAAAGGTGATATTTGAATTTATTGTTATTCTTTCCTTGCATATATTCTTTGAATAAAAAGAAAAAATAGGTTTCAGCAATATATACCAAACAGCCTGTGATCTTTTAGCCTCCAAGCAACTGAGAGGGCAGTATTTAATATTTGATGTGATACTGTTGAGTGAACCCTTCTCTACAAGCTAAGACACAAAATTTCACTTGAAATAGCACAGAGGAGGAACAGCAATCTGCTGCTATGTTAGCATTGCATTTAGAATGAAACATCAGTTTTTTTATACAGACTGCAATGTGAGACTATATCAACCTGTAGCAGGTTGATATAATCTCACATAGACAGACCTACCTCAACAGCGCTGTCAGTGCTGAAGAATGGTCTGACTGCAGCTGATTATCATTCAGCTATAAGGGAAAATGCTCTGGCTTATATACACTACCATTCTAAAGTTTGGGGTCACTTAGAAATGTCCTTATTTTTGAAAGAAAAGCAGTTTTTGTCAATGAAGATCACATTAAATTAATCAGAAATGCAGTCTAGACATTGCTAATGTGGTAAATGACTATTCTAGCTAGAAACGGCTGATTTTTAATGGAATATCTACATAGGGGTACAGAGGCCCATTTCCAGCAACCATTACTCCTGTGTTGTAATGGTACATTTTGTTAGCTAACTGTGCTGAAAGGCTAATTGATGATAAGAAAACCCTTGTGCAATTACGTTAGCACATAAATAAAAGTATAAGTTTTCATGGAAAACATGAACTTGCCTGGGTGACCCCAAACTTTTGAATGGTAGTGTATATTTCTTTAAACCAATCACAGTCATCTCGGGCAGTGCTAAGCCCACATTGCAGCAAAGGTTCTCCTGCAAAATAGCATGAAGTGGCAACTTGTTATGATGGAACATGCTGTGATAATGAAACTTTCTCCAAAACCAGTGAGCCAACATACATGTGAGACAGCTAATGATGTAAAAAACACAAAAAGAACCAAATGGGCCTGTCTTGTTGTACAGTCCAATTCTTTGTCAAAGCTTGCCATCTTTAACATGTACATTGCTTACTTAATAGTTGTTGGTCCCAGTAACAAAGGGGGTTTAATACCTGACAGAGACAGAGAAGGTAGGTTAACCTTTCCTCACATTTTCCTGAAGGTTTCCAGGTCTTACCTTTTTCAGTCGTAGAATCCCTTCTTGTGTCTGTGAGTCTGTTGTAATTATGAACATGCCTTGCTCATCCCCTTCAATGATGCTGTACGTTGACTTGGCATTCTCGCCGATGTCACGGTCATTCGCCTTTACTTTGCCGCCCATTTTTTCTATTGGCAGATCTTCAGGTATCACAAACTCATACAAACCTAGGGAGGAGCAGACACGGGTCTTTGGTTTCCAGAAATGCAGATCAAATTAAGAAAAATTATGGAAGCATGTAACAGTACTGCATCATCATTACTCATTACAACAGTTAAAAGGAATTAGCTTCTGAGGATCCTGTTTAATGAAATTTGCAAAATAACATTTATTTTTTCCAATTATGGCTCATCAGAGAAATACTCATTTAGAGCAGCAGTAATTTGTTTTTCCCCTTTATTTGATTTGGAATTTTTAATGTTGTGAAGCTACTTACTTTTAGAAAACTTTGGTGGATTGTCATTGATGTCTGTTAGCGTGACGGTGACAGTCGTAGTTCCAGACAAGCCACCCATGTGACCTCCCATGTCTTTAGCCTGAATGACCACCAAATACTCCTCTCTCATCTCCCGATCCATCCCATGGAGAGCAATTTTTATGGTTGCTGGAGGTGGAAACAGTTCATAACACATTAATGAAATTATAAACATGACTGATATACTCGGCACATCATTTTAATGATGCTCATGTGAGTATGCACAAGCAAGCACATGAAAAGGAAGGCAAACAGTCACCTTCAAGCCCACCTTACTCCCCAGTTTATTACATGCATTATTTTAGACCATGACTTTACTAAACAAGGACTCCATACCAAGCAGAGGTACAGAATTCCCTGCAGGCCTGAAAAAATACAGTCGGTGTGAGAGTGGTAAGGTGGTCATGACTGAGACAGCCCCAGCACTGTGAATCAGCTGTGTTTGTTTTCAAATGTGTTGTTCCGCCGTCTGCAGTCATTTGTATTCTGATTGAGTGTGAATTATGCTGTCTGTCTTGTATAATCTTGAATATTGTATGCAGAATGGACCTTATTGACTCTGCCGCAGCGCTGAATATAAAAAGGGCTCAGCACCGGCATATACGGATAATCCACTCAGGAAACAGAGGCCCGCAGGATCATCAAATGAATATAAAACCCCTCATAAAAGCCAGGCTTTGGCATGACACCCTGCCTTGGTCCTGAGCTGCCTTAGACAATTATAATATGCTTGGCGATGATGAAAAACATGGGAGGGGTTAGGATGTTGTCTGTGCCTGCATTTTATTCTTGAGATAGATTTTCCTTAGAGATGTAACACAATTTCAGGGTCAGTTTTGCTTTTGGGGGTCACACACAGCACTGAATATAAAACAAACTGGAAAAAAGTACAGGAGAGGAGTTGTACACCTCATCATTAAAACTGCATTGGAGGAAGTAGCAATACCCTTGTTGTTCAGATACTTTAATAACTAAAACTATTTTACGATTGTTTCATTTGACTTGAGACATTTTTTTCTTCCACCCTTCAGCATCACATGTTGCTAATAATATAATTCCCACAGCTCTATGAATTATTAATATGTTCACAGTAAACACTGAAGAAGCACCTTTCTTGACATAGAATGGTGCATTTGCCAGCTGTGGGATGAACACAACAAATGGATTTGCACCAGTTGGTCACTTTAGTGCAATAGATCACTTCTCCTGGATACAAAATCATAGGGTTACTTTCACATGTAATGTACACTACCGTTCTAAAGTTTGGGGTCACTTAAAAAGAAATGTCCTTATTTTTGAAAGAAAAGCAGTTTTTTTTCCTGATGAAGATAACATTAAATTGATCAGAAATACAGTCTATACATTATTAAAGTGGTAAATGACCATTCTAGCTGGAAACAGCTGATTTTTAATGGAATATCTACATAGGAGTACAAAGGCCCATTTCCAGCAACCATCACTCCTGTGTTCTAATGCTACATTGTGTTAGTTAATCGTGCTGAAAGGCTAATTAATGATTAGAAAACTCTTGTGCAATTATGTTGGCACATGAATAAAAGTATTAGTTTTCATGGAAAACATGAAATTGCCTGGGTGACCCCAAACTTTTGAACGATAGTGTAAATAATTTGACATGTGACGTGTTGACATCTTTTAATTCCCTTATCACTGCTCTATACTTTTTTTGCGCTTCCTCTGAACATATTACACCCCTACTATGTAGAAAAACATTGTAATTGCAATTATAGGTTTGCCTCACACCAGACTTTCTCTTTCCCACTTTTCAAATATTTTTTGAAGATGCTATATATATATATATATATATATATAGTGGGGGACGCGCTTAAAAAATTAATCTAATTAATTACAGGCTTTGTAATTAATTAATCGCAATAATTGCAGTTTTGTCAAATAATATTTGACACAATAAGTGAAGTTTTTCAATTCAAATAAAATTGTGGTTGACAGTTGAATCAATGAATAGACATATATGTGTTTATAATTTAAAATTTATTTATAAAAAGGAAAATGGGACATATAGAAAAGGGTGATTTTGATGACTTAAAGCCTGAATTTAGTTGTTTTTTTCCACTGTATGGCACATAAAATCAGCATAAGTAGTTCAAGGAGCTTCAGAAAGCTGAAAATCCAGAGATTCATTCTGTTTTCATCTTTTCTGGGTCTGATAAATGGTGTAAGTTTGATGGTTCTTTTTATAGGAATATCAATTTTTATTTCTATATTTTTTTATAAACAAAAAGTTTATAATTAAGTTATTAAAAGAGATATTTTTGTTGTTTAGGTTATTCCTCCTCCAAGGAGGCAGAGCCTCCACGGAGTAAAAACTTAAACCACAAAAAATGTTTCATTTCTATTTATCTGCATTTTTCATCTGTCTGCTACATTCACAGATTACTGCAATTCTAAGGGCAATTATAGCGATTTTACTTAACATTTTAAGACTTTCTGTAAACTCAAGCACTGTCTAGAAAAGTGGTCTATTATGGGATGGCTACACCGTTAGCCGTTAGCTGACTCGTAGCTAACGTTAGCTCTGGTACTAACAGCAACATGTTTTACATTGAGGTGATACCGTCGGCTTGAAGTGATGCAGTGATCAGAAAACTCTTTGTTGTACAATTTGCACATAACCAGGCTTTTATCCAAGCTGCCATCGGGAAGATTTTTAAAAGAAAACTTTCTGCCCAACAAGCTCAATCTCGTCTTCCTTCACTGTTCACCAGTGCCTGACTTCACTCAGTGCTTCCTGTGCTTCTTCTTCATGGCTACAAACAGACTTTAGGTTCATTACCGCCACCTACTGGGCTGGAGTGTTCATCAGAGTTACTGGTGTGGCAGAAATGAGGGAACTGAGGAGGGTGCAAGTAATTGCGTTATTATTTTTAACGTGTTATTTTCCGCTGTAATTAATTAATCTAAATTAACGCATTAAAGTCCCAGCCCAAATATATATATATGAATAAGAATAAGAATAATTCACTTCACTTATTATATGTATAAATATATAACAATTCTGCTATTTAAGAGGGCACTGCAATAGCCAGTTTCATTACAAAGCAAGTGACACATATTAGGAGAACATCTCTGATTTAATGGCAGGTAATGTAAAATTATTATTAACTGCAACATGTATGTATATGGGACACTGAAAAAGTCTAGGACATGTCATGCTGTACAAATACTTCACAAAAATGATTTTAGTGTAACATCTGACTGAGGATAAGGTAAGTTCACCTTTCCTCAAACAATTAGTCCATACGTATAAAGAGCAACACAAATAATTCATTTGTACACATACTTACACACACACATGCATGCACGCATGCACGCACACACGCACACACACACACAAGCATACTTCAGTCAGCCTACGAGATGCAACACTCTCATCTCTGTTGATCATCGTTAATTATTCAAATTAATTCCTAATCACTGAAAAGGGAGGATAGACAAACACTCATTTCCATAGATATTTGCTGCAACTTTTTTTTGTTTTTTCACCGACCATTAAGCAAGTGATGAATTGGGGCATGATGTTTATTTATTTATTGAATGCTTTTCATTTCCAATGTGGTGTTGTAAGTGTCAAACACATTCTAATGGTTGTTTTCCCCTTACCTTTTATTTTTCATTAACATTCATTAAAACATCTGGCTCACTTGAATGAGCCATCTGCATGTGCTCCACAATCACACAAAGCATGAATGCTAATCCATAAATTATCCGTTCAGCGTGTTTTCTAAAGCCACGTTCCGGCTGTAGATGCTTCGAGATTGTGATGCCTATAGCAGTTAGGACGAGCCCAAAGTGTTCATTCTAATTATGTACATAAATTTTGGAACTCCCTTTCTTGGAGCTTGTTTATTGTGCGATGTTTTCCAAATTGTGAGCCGTCGATTTCCATCTCATTTCTTATTAATGTAATTTCACCATTATTTAATCATATTGCTTACAGACACATGTTAAAAAGTCAGCTGAAAAAGCAATTAAAGATCCAATCTGGATCTGTTTTGAGATAACTTTATGCATGATGACACTGCTGAAGAGTTTGCCTTGTGAAAGGAAAAATTATTATCATGTGGAATTCATAACCCAATGATGTTACAGAACATGGCAGCATATGGCTATTGGCCCATTTACCATTGAGGATGAACAGTCAGCTGAAGGAAACATGCAACTCATGGATGCAAGCTCTGTTCATATGGATTTTTGTAGCTTTAATAATGAATTTCATGCATCCCACTGCTGAATCAGATAATACTATATCACTGATAATCAGTTGACCTTCCTTGACCAGGGCCAACATATTACCACTAATATTAATAAACCATGTGCTGATGTATTCCACTGATAAAAAAGTTTTTTTTTCTCAGCCACCTACGTGCATCCAGACTCTCTGTTGCGAAAGGCCACGCATGTCTTATTCATCACTGTTCTGTTTCTGTATAAGGCCTGGCCTATTTTAATATGCAGATTCCAGTCACTCTTGAGTGATATTGTGAGTATATAGTATTTTCTATTCAAGATGTTATCAACAAAGCCGGAATAAGAGCTGTGTAAGACCCAGTACATTTACTGGAGCTGCAATATGTGGACTCTACTTCTATTTCACTTATCGTATCAGTTGTGTGGCTGCTTTTTTTTCCATATTTAAAATGTTTATTTTTCCTTACCAGGTTTCTGCATTATATTCATATTTCATGTTTTAATTAAACCCATAAACTCCTCAGTTTAGTTATAGTACCCCCAGTAACAGACATGTTTGCCCCAGCGTACAGTTTATGCTTTGAAACATAAATGTGCATGAGTGAGCAGCTGTACAGGGAAACGGTGAAGAAACAAAGTGAGCCTGGCAGCCTGAGTTAACGGCAGCCTCACGCAGCGATAATCTACAAGCATTTCAAAAAACAGATGGGCTGAGTTACCTGCAGTCCTGCTGTTGTTACATGACTTTAGAAGCTATAACCAACATTGTCAGCTCCCTTTTAGCATATATTTGATAATGTTGTCCCTCACACGCTTGCTGAGTAGAGGTGTGGTTACATAATAATATAGACATATACATTGATCAGCCTCAGTGTTCAAACCAGCTGCCTAATATTGCATATGTCATGCTGCCAAAGAGCTCTGAAGGAGAGTTTCATGAGACGCACATGGACATGAGCACTCTGTCTGGTCTGCAGCTACACAGCCCCATATGCAGCAAGTTTTAATGCACTGTGTGTTCTGACACCTTTCTTTCATCTCCAGCACTAAAGATTTCAACACTAGAGCCAGTTTTCACTATCTGCGTGCATCACTGAGCCTCCAGCATCCATGATCCTGTCACCAGTTACCCGTCTTTGCACCACTTTTAATAGGTACTAACCACCACAAAGCAGGAACACCACACAAGAACTGCCATTTTGAAGATGCTCTGATCCAGTTGTTCAGCCATCATGACTTTATCAAAGTCTCTCAGATCCTTACACTGCACATTTTTCCTGCTTCTAACAATTCAATTTCAAGAACAGACTGTTCACTTGCTGCAACATCTTGGTAGGGGCCATCGTGATGAGATAATCAATGTTATTCACTCTGTCTGTTGTTTCAATATACACATTAACATAGGGCAGGATAGGGTTTTTTATCTGAAAATGTGTGCACTTTAAGCATAATATGCAGCTACAGTGTGAGATCACCTCAGGTGTGCCGGCAGGCTCATTCACTCACTCAGTCACTCAGTCACTCACTCACTCACTCACTCACTCAGTCACTCACTCACTCACTCACTCACTCACTCACTCACTCACTCACTCACTCACTCACTCATTCACTATCTGTTCCATTTGAATCCACAGTATTGGCAGCACAGAGGTATTTGCTGCTGAAATTTGGGCAACATTAGAGAAGAATATAAACTGATGTAGAAGTAAACGCCATATACTGTACATCAGTATTTTTAGTTTTTTATAGATGTCAGAGCTTATCAAGTAGTCTGGACCTCACAGTTAAACCACTGGTTTCTAATCAAAGTTCAAAGTTCGCTTTATTTGTCTCCCATGGGAGAAATTTGTCAAGACATCGAGCTGCACTGCAACACAATAAAACAGAACACATGATATTAAAAAATACATCATAAATAAATAACATATAATAAATAAGGTAAGATAAGTTTAAAAGAAATAAAATAAAATAAAATAAAATAAATAAGCAGACTAAAATACACACATTCCACCATACATACATGTCACTAAATCATCAGTTCAGTATGGTTTCAAATTCAGATAATAAAACAGAATACGTCCATATTTATAAGCCACAATAATGTTTGCTTGTAAACCAGTTGAAAGCAGGGACAGTCTGGCCTCTGGTGATTTCGGAAGGCTTGAAAAATTCTGGTTACTGTTAATAGTAATACTTCTATAATAACTACTACAATATACTTATCATAGTTTAAGATATTTTTGTTATCGGTCAGGTCGAACTGTTAACTAAAGTGAAACCTACATAGTAATATTCCACTGCATAATACATAAAAGTGGCCACAGCTGCTGTGTAGACAGTCGGCTGTTTGTTGGGGGTCTGATACTGTTGGGTCTTTAAAGCTTTAAAGGTCCTGCAGTTGAGGTCGGGCCTTATCTGCATCTTTGCACAAGAAACTTGACCCTTCTTTGGTAAAGTTATTCCTAACTGTCACTTGGATGTGCTTAGCTAGAAACTCGGTCAAACAGTGATAGCCCACAACTTGACCTGAGGTGACATTGTAAGCTCATTTATCTAAGTCGAAGCAGGTAATGAAAAAGGACAATGCTTAAATACTAAAAGGCTCTGCCCTGGTGTGCCTGGCCCTGTCTAGAAGAAAAAGACTGTTGAAATAATCCCTAGATGTAATCACTGTTTGACTGTAAAGCCCATTTCTTTCCTTTTTGTTCCATTATGGGCGTGGTTTTCATTCATTACATTTTGTAATACATTATGCTCTCCATTGGTTAGAAACAGACAAAAGATTTGCACATTGTATTAACAGCTCCCATTAAATTTAATGAAGCAACATTTCGATCTCACAAGGATCTTTGTCAGGCTTTGTCAGGCAAACAATGAATAGCAGTATAAAGAGATTTCTTCAGCCCCACAAAGGTGTCCTCTTTTTGTGTTGCTTTTTTTAAAGTCAAAGTGGTTATACTGGGCTTCTGTACTATTGTGTGCATAGTATTTAGCATGCTATTTATTGTGTAATATTGAATTTAGCTGCAGTAAGCAAACTGACATGGCCATCTGCACAGGTGGCTCTTTAGATCAATGTTTCAAACATACTCTTGAATGGCTTACGGGGTATGCCACTCTAATTAATTACTTCATTTAAGTGGAACACGACAACCATCACAGCACTTGTCCCCTCATAATTAAAACAGCAACAAGTAGAGAACTGCATTTACCTGAGTTGGGATCCACTGAGAAATATGGTTGCCCCTCCAGTATGCTGTAGACTAGTTTAGCACTGTTCCCGTACACTGGGTCATCGGCGTCTGTAGCTGTTACCCTGGTAACCGGGGTACCTATGATGCAGAAGCACAGGGTTACGAACTGCAAATCTATAAGCAATCATCTTTATATAGGACGAAAGTAAAATCTGGGGGTACCAAGCCAATCATGATGAGACCTTTCAACCCTATGTGGGGTTGATTTCTTTCAAAAATCCTGTTTCATTTATCCCATCCTGTTGGAAGTGAGCACTTGAACTTTGTGATTCACCTAAAAAAAAAAAGAAAAAAAAACAAAAAAGCAAGGCCTTTCCTAGGTTTGTCAAACGTAACTGGATGTTTGCTAAAGAACAAGCGTGTGCATATGCAAACTGTATTGGTAGTATGCTGCCCCATGCCATTAATCTATGTTGTGTGTGTACAGTTCTAGAGTCAAAGCGTCAATTACGGGCAGCAAATGTGACATGATCCCAGAAGAAATATGCTGTAATGGATGTTTGGCCTAAGTGAGCAAAGTGGTCATGACAGTGCTGATTAGTTGCCTGGTCTGTCTTTCCTTATGCTGCATAAGTCAGCCAGTGTACAATTCAACCTGACAGTGATGTATTTGTCACATACTTATAGTAATCTAGCAGGAAAAGTAAATGCATCTGTTGATCACCAAATTATACTTTTATATATTTTATGCAGCTATTGCTGTCTCAGAACTGCAGACTGCAAATACATACATCAAATACCCGTAAACACTCAATTGAAGGTTATTAGATAATCCCACATCTTACTGCTTGAAGCCAACATCAAACCTTAACGCACAAATGAAAGCACTTCACCGTCTGTAAATAGTTTTTCTAATAAAATTTTGGTTTTGCTAATGGGACTATTGGCACATGTATTTTTAAAATGCTAATTGGATATCACAAATCCTTTAACAGGACTGCAATTAGCCATTACCTTCACCCCAATAATACTCAGTGTAGCAGAAATTAGCTTCTCTGTTAACCAGCCTTATGAGGTTTGAAGAAAATGTATGCATGGAGCTTCATCAATATTCCAGCTCCGCCAAACGCTCAAGGCAAATCAGAAAATAGATTAGTGACAATTCAATCCACCATTCACAGCTCCATTATAAGGTATCAGGAAAAATGCACAGAAAATCTTAATATAAAGAGACAATTATCGCAATTAAACTCATCCATTTTAATTCACAGTGACCAAGCTCCTCATCAGTCTCAGTGTGAGGAATGGGTGTGAGAAAAAAGGAGAGAAAAGAAGTCGACTTGCTGACAGTGAGCAACACTCTGGCAGGGAGCTACAGATGGTATGGTAATTGTTTCTGTGAAAGATGTTTAGAGGTGTTCTGACAACAAAGGGAGATGTCCCTCGTCGCAGCCAGCTCAGGTCCTGCCACAGGCACCTAAATCTGTCCACTGCAGACGAAAAGGCTTGTAATGTAAAGACCTGTGCCAAGTACGAGTTCTGGCTGCAGCATTGTGATTCGGAGGTTCTGGTAATGAATTAAAGCAGGAAAAAAAAAATACAAACTGTACACCAGATGTGATGGAAACACAGTCTCAAAAATCGCAGTGTGTAACCAACAAATCAGACATCTGTGTTCTGTTGGTATGTTGTCTTTTTCTGGCTCAACAAGCACCACAACAATCCCCAGCTGAACTGCTAACCAAGGGTGCTGCCCAGTGACAGCCTAACCTGCAAGACATTCAGAACAAAGTGGGAACAGTGTTTTAAACCCAGATCGTTCCTGCAATGCATTACTGCTGAAAAAACAGAATGCGCTCTCATAAAGACACCTGCACAAAAGATGATTTTCACATCTTTGTGGTAGTTTGGGGATTTATCTCCTGCTTTATGCCATCATCTACATGTGTCAGCCATTGATTAATAGTCACCGCAGTGTCTGCAGTCTTGTAACAGCAAAACAAAGCAAAAGCCACCTTTGCACTCTAACTGGAGTAGCAGTTTCACTGTTGCAACCCAATTATTTCACAGTGAGAGAGCCTCAAGTGGTCCTCTGAGACAGAGGTGTTCTAGTAATTCATAGTCTTATGATGACCCTTGTTGTTGTGTTGCCAAAGCTTACCTTGTAAATTTCATTCTGCTTGTTACACCCCGTGCCTTTTGCAGTGTTTAGATAACAGCAGATCAATGAGCTCTTTTTCTTTCTGTGTTTCTGCTTGCTGCACTGCACTAGCAAAAAAACAGAACATTATGACTTGATGTCAGCTCCTGATGGACTTAGATAAAATGTTCTTTTCTTGAAACCATTCAAGTGTCATTCAGATCACTTACTCTCAATCTTCATATACACACACACACACACACACACACACACACACACACACACACATATATATATATATAATATATATATATATATACATATACAGTGATTCCAGGTATCACATTTCAGTAGCTGTTAACACTGTATTATTGTACAGTTTGTACTCAACAGAAGCTGCACAAGCTGAGAACTTTTTAAAATTATTAAAATTAATAATGTGCTAAATTAACTGGTTGACAGAATGTAAGGAAACATATTTATATGAACTGTATTCCACAATCGTGTTAATCCAAATTGGTGCACAGAAGCAGTATTTCCGCGAAGCAAATTATATCCTGTGTGCTATAGATGTTTGCCAATTGTCAAATGAATAAAATGAAAGACAGCTAAGGAAATTGCACCTCCTTTTTTTTTTTTAAAGAGATACAGAGTCTTATCAGTCATAAAGTTAAATTATTACTACTACAGAGGAAAGAAAGTAGCCATCTACACATTCCTAATCATGACAGGTACCTTCTTACTTCTAAAAGGACTATTGCAAACAGGCTTTTTAAAATTCAGTTACACTATAGATTGAAGTGGGGAAGTAGGGGTAGGAAAAAAAAATCTTCATAAAAACAGTGGAACCAGTGAGGCATGAAATAGCTCCCTCTTTCTTTCCCTCCCACAGGGGTAAAATGCTCCTCACCACCCTGATAAAAAAATGAGGGATTAGGAAAGCCAGTGTTTTGGTCCTGTTTCAAATCAGTGCAGATTAGCTCGTCCTTCCCCTTGATAATGCACAGAAATTTCAGGGACACTGCAGAAATGGATGCAGCTGTAGGCCAGGCAATGGGCACAGAAACCCAATTGTAGGAGGAATATTGTCACTGGCTTTTATTTGAAGCCTGTAGCATTGTGGTGATTACAATTATAGCAACACAACACCTACAATATAAACTTCCAGGGATGAAAAAGCTGAATGGTTGCTAAAAACAAAAGCCATGCAGGGAGGAATTATGTAAAAAGCCTACACTAGCAAATGGAAAATGTTCACTGGAATGTAACTGATGTCCTGCACACTTTATTGCTTTGGCAACCTCTCTACTAGGGAAGTGCTGCACACCATTCTTGGTCAAACCCGTTAGAAATGTGGAAGTAGGTGCAATCATGCCATTTTGTGTCTAAATGGATTTGTCTCACTTTTCTCCTGCCGTCTAACAGATGCCCAGACACTGAAGGATTGCATATCACCTTTTCCCGGGAAAGCAAATCTCCCTCTGTTGGTTTAGGCAGCAGCCTGCAGGGTGACACACATTAAGCATGTTTGAAAATACAGCCCGCATTTACGCTTGTTTTCCCTCGCTAAGTGTAATCTCATTAATCATGTCCTGAAGTTCACAGGCTTTAATAGCACGCCGATAATTTAAACACACATCATTTCCAAAGGACGTCATTACCGTATATGAACCATTTACATCAAATTTACAGCCATAATTTTTTGGCTACAGGGCATGCAGTGGCTAAAGGGGGGCTCATAATAAAGACACCGGGGCCTAGCCTTATGTTTTATCAACCGACAGAAATAATAGGGCACACTTCCTATTTACTCTGTACACTGGCTCAGTGATAGGAAATCAATAGGCATCTTCCTTGAACCAGAGAGGGGATAAATTGGGGGATGCAGCACGGTGTGACACACAATGGCTGTGGAAGGACATTGCAGCTTATTTCTGTAAGACATTACCCTGCAGCACAACTTCATCTGTATAGTCTGCTTATTTCCTTAGAAGTATTGCAAGAATAATCAAATAGTGGCAAGTCATAAAGATGTAGCTTTCAGCCATCACGAGATGCTCATTTGAAGACACTTACTGTACACCGCAGGGTGGAAGTGAAAGGAAATGAATTTGAAAATTAAACACTAGACTTGTCTACAGCTTTATCTACAAACAGGGATTTTTGCAGACATTTGTGATATACTTGTCAGCAGTATTTCCGACATTAAAAAAGAAAAAAGTCAGTTGATGTACAGAAAATGCATAAGCCTGACTAAATGTCAAAATATAAACATACATATTAATATATTAATTTATCTCAGTTAGTGACATCAAGACAGTTTTATGCATTATTTCTTCTCAGATAAACACCATTTTTTTTAAACTGATAGGCTCCTCCACAATTAGGCATCCTTGCAAAGCGCAAGCACTGCATTGCACAAAACTGTTGCAACGTCTTTTCTAAAATGTTTATATGCATAACAGTCCTATTTTTACAACAAGAACATGAGCTGCTTTTTCCCCCACATTTCCCAGAATTCACCCTCAGCATGCTTAGTACAACTAAGCACACCGCACCGCAGGGAAGCACTCGCAGCTCAAGTACCATCATATCTATAATCACTCCGAAGAATGTGTCATTACAGTTCATTTACTAGTGCTGCAATGCTACAATTCTCCTCCATATTTGTCCGTCCAACAAGCGTGGCAGCTCTGTAACATCTCAGCTCTTCTCAGCTTGGACCAGCTCAGAAGCGTGAAGGGTAGAAGACAGGGGGCATTCATATGTATGCAGGCAGTGAGCCATAGAGAAGGGATATCACTGAGGCATGGGGAGAGCTGTGGGCTGCATGAGGCGTGGGGCTAACAGTGCCCTGCTGTGAGCCCTACCCGGGTAAAACAATACTGTTTATGTCTGACTGGCTTTACACTGTAGGGGTCGAAAGAAAGGAGGAGGGAGAAACACCGGGACAAAAAGAAAGAAAGGCAGAGAGGCTGTAGGGTGCATAACAGCACAGAACTGTGGAAGCTGCAGTAAGATAAAAAAAATAAATAAAACAGACATGTATATAATATTTCTCTCTTTCTCTAATCAAAATAAAACCTTGTGCTCGCTGCTTTATTGTTTACAACAGCATTATTGTTTTGTGTCACTCTCACCACTGTCATCAGTGGAATTAAACAGAACACAGCTGTTTTACTGAAAAAGCTAAACCATCTGTGTACTGTCTGTCCGGCATCAAGCAGCCTGACAAAAGGTAGTTTTCTACAGCAGGAACTTGGGGGCAGGCAAGAGATGGCAGGAACATTTACAAGAACTGCCCGCTAATCGGACCTTGTCTTTCTGTTTTCAAAGCAGCGTGGGACTCAGCAGTAATTAGTAGATGGAACTCCAATTCTGTGAACATGCAGCTAATACAACAATACAGGGTTTGATATGTTAGCCTAAACAGAAAATGTTCAGTGTTAGAGAGGAGAAGTCTGCTACCCATTAAACACCCTGAAAAGACAACAAAAAAGACACTTATTCTATTTGAATTTAGCCAGTCAGTGTTAAGCTCCAATCAGTGTTAGGCTCAGAAGCACCTCCTCTGGAGTACTTCTTTTTACTCTCCTAAAAACAGCTCTGAAAGAGGATCTACAGGGTCACTACATGCAGAAAGTTAGGCGCCTCCCCAAAATGACCACAAGTTCTGGCAGTGAAAAACAGCCTGAAGGTAGCAATTGTGAACAGAGTGTG
Organism: Amphiprion ocellaris; assembly: GCF_022539595.1. Lineage (NCBI taxonomy): Eukaryota > Metazoa > Chordata > Actinopteri > Pomacentridae > Amphiprion > Amphiprion ocellaris. The sequence goes on along the minus strand of NC_072766.1, from coordinate 27,559,106 downwards.
GAAATTAGCAGGCAGACCTCAAAACAAAGTTGTAGGGAGAGTGAATACTGAATTAACAATCGCCAGGTCAGATGGAACACAATTCCAAATGAATGGTGGAGTCTGTGATTCTACAGGAAGATTACTGATATTTAGCTAGTTAGTATGTGTCATGTTTACTATTCAAATGTGCATAGGACACATTGGAATAGTGTTGTGCAGATCGGTCTGAGCCACTCTGTTTGCGTCCCATTTACAGATCCTGTACTGTGTATGAGCACCAGATTCATTTTTCAGTGCACACAGAGAATGGACAGTGAGGAGTAATTACCCAAATTAGACAAAAAGTGTATTAGATTAGTCTTCACGTTCTTTTTTCCCCATTCATTTGCTATAAAAGGTCATGTCACACTCTAAGTCCCACGGCCATGACATCAGGCTACTTCTAAAAGCTTAATAACAAACAAGCATGAGATCATTGTGAATCAGTTCTGCATACCAGGGCTAAAAGATATGCAATTATGATGCACCATACCTGTGACAAATGGAATAGTAATGCTTCACATTATTGGTTTTGTTCACATATGCTTTTTCCTACATCCTCCTCATATAGTTTTTTTTTTTTTTTTTTTTTTAGTGTGTTGGCCTCATACTCAGCATTTCATAATCTGTATTAAATATGCTATACTGCTGAGTCTCTAGCTGGGATTATAATGTTTTATGCACTAAGGTGAATTTGACACTGTGTTGGAAGAATCTTCATAGTCAATATTATTTTTTGTTTCTCCACTTGCTGTCAGTTACCACCAACAACAGACTTCTTGACTGTGCAGTGGTGATTAAATTTGTTAAAATCTATTATTCGGAAATTGCAAAGCTGAATGCATCCATTGGCAAATTACACAACTATTCAGCAAAGTCTTATAATAAATGATAACTGCATGCTTATTGTGACTCGCTGTCATTTAGTATTACAAAGCAGACATCCTGTCTTGGTCACGAAATATTTTTAGGGTCTCATAAACATCACTTTCCTGACAGCAGCATAGCAAACTAATGTAATGAATCCAAGCACACTGAAAATGTAATACTCTCATGGCAGTGACTGTTTAAATGAGTCCGACCCTCACTTAGCCACTGCTCGCCCCTCCTTCCCGTCTTTCTAGGTCAGAAAGATGGCGTGCCAAACTCTTTTTCTAAAATGGCTGGTGTGTGAGGCTGGACTGTCCCTTGATAGCACCATTGCGGTGACAGGAAAGTGATTATGTATTGATCATGATCACATAGTCAGTGGTGTAGCTCTCTCTCCTGTCTGTGGGCAGAGAGGATAATAGCTTATGATCAGACAGGGAGACTGACAGCCCATCTCTCCAGGCAGTGCCGCCAGCACTATTTTTGGACAGTACCACCTATGTGATTGAAATGCATGTGCACGGATGGGGAATAACGCAAGAATTAAGAGGCGATTAGCACTGAGGCAGAGTATTGTCAAACACAAAGTGTAGTGCTGTGCTGTAGTGTGGCAGGCCAAAGCTCTTGATAACACAGAAAACAGTTGTAACGAGGTGGAGAAAACAAGCGTGTCGAGGCATCCTTTCATCCATCCATCCATCCATCCATCCATCCATCCATCCATCCATCCATCCATCCATCCATCCATCCCCGTCCGTCTATTCTCTCAGAGGAGAAGATGACATAGTTGGAGCAGTGCCAGTTGATTTTCCTACTGTAGTCAAAGCCAGTTTTTCATTCCTGGGGTGCAGATGGGCATTTATGGCAACAATGCAGATGGGCATGAAGGGAAACCCTTGAACAAATAAGCATGCTTATAAACAACTGGCATGAATGAACTTTTTGTTATTTGCCAATGCAACCTCCCACCCCATCATTTGGCATCATTTACATCAAACACTCATCTGCAGTCCATGCTGTGCCTAAAAGTGTTGAATATTTTATATTTATATCAGGAAGATGTACACTACCATTCAAAAAAATCTGGGGTCACCCAGGCAGTTTCATGTTATACATGGCAACTCACACTTTTATTCATGTGCTACCTCACTTAATTGCACAAGGGTTTTCTAATCATCAGTTAGCCTTTCAACACGATTAGCTACACTGTAAAAAATACTCGTAAATTGTATGCTGAAAAATTATCAAACCATGACGGTAAAAATCTGTAAACAGTTTCATAAAGTTATTTATTTATTATATGCAGTTATTTAATATGAATATAACATTCAATACTGTAATTTTTGCATTTATTCCCCCCCAAAATACATTTTTTACAGTTAAATCTACGTACTGTTGTGCTGATAATGGAAACATGCCGTAATATTTATGACAAGTAATATTTTTGCATTCATTTCATGTGAAAATTTTAGTTTGTACGAGTCAAATTGATGTGCTTTTGTGTATGTGCCTTATTGTTTATGACAGCTATAACCAGAATTTTTGCATATACTGTATGTATATTATTAAATGTTAAAAACACAAACTGTTGTGCTGATAATGCTGATAATAATATTTCTAATAGGTCACAAAAACTTTATTTCATAGGTATTTACATGTTAATTTTCATGTAAAACTTTTTTTTTAAAGGTTAAACCTTTTTTTAACACCAGGCTGTTTTATTATTATTATTATTATTATTATTATTATTATTATTATTATTATTATTATTATTATTATTATTATTATTATTATTATTACTTTTACTATACAATCAACAATATCAACACATTTCTTTACCATATATGAAGAAAATGTTCTACCATAATTTTACAGTGGTATTCTGGCAATCACAGCTGCCAGAATTTTACCATATCAATAGGAATTTTATTTTTACACTGTAACATAGAACACAAGAGTGATGGTTGCTGGAAATGGGCTTCTGCACCCCTATGTAGATATTCCATTAAAAATCTGCAATTTCCAGCTAGAATAGTCATTTACCACATTAAAAATATCTAGACTGTATTTCTGATTAATTTATTTTTGTCTTCAATTAAAAAAGCATGCTTTTCTTTCAAAAATAAGAACATTTCTAAGTGACCCCAAACTTTTGAACGATAGTGTAAGTATTTCAGATTATAGTAAAGCAGAGTAAATGATTGCAAGGCAGGAAAAAAAAAACATGGTCTCTCTCAGCCCATCAGTCTTCATAACAGGACTAATGCATACTCATGCTAAACTGCGTGTTTCAGCAGGGCTGCAGAATGCAGTGGAGGAACAGGGCAAATGAATGAGGAACACGCTGCGGAGGCTGGAAAGATCAGGATATATGTGTTTATATCAGGCTGTAGCACACTTTTAAAAATTAGACCTGGCCAAATACAACGTGGGCCAGAAGAGGGCTTACAACAACGAAAAAAAATATCTTGAAGATAAGATATGGTTGTCAGCATCCAAGAAATTGTTCCCCAGAGCCAATGATGGATAAGGGACACTGCACTTTTGAAGAGTAAGGGGACCGTCACACTTTAGCACTTACATTGTCTTTGTTGTAGTACAATTACTAGTCTTTTATAAGAGAGAGAAGAGAGGGAGCCGTCACAGAGAAACTGGGGAGAGTGTTTGTGTATGTCTGTGTGTGTGTGTGTGTGTGTGTGTACAGTATGTATCAGTGTGTGTACATGACATCCTCTTTTCAAGGAGCTGGCTACTGAGTATGCTGACTTGACAAGCCATTTACAGGAACGGCAGGAACAAAATAATTAAGAGGGTCCTTTGTTCCTCCTTGATGGCCGTGACATATGCCGCCATTTTAAAGCATTGTGTCATTGATTCACTTTAATTAGTTCATAGGAAATGTGTGCAACATGCAGATAGAGTTCAGGACTGGAAGTCGAGGACGGAAAATTGGGCACTTCACATGTCTAATTGCTCCCAGGGCATTTACAATGGCAAGGTAATAACAAAGAATAAGGCAAAGTATATTGTCTAATGAACAACTTTATCATGGGTAAATGAACAAAATGTTGCTTAATTTGAGAACTCTGCCACAGGGGCAAGAGTGTTTAATGTGAATTATGTTTCCTCAATGCAAAAAAGGGGGGGGAAAAGCAACAACAACTACAACAAAAAAAAAACAAGTTTCAGCATAATGCAAAACTGTGGTGGGAAATTAACTTGCATATGACATGAGCACTGGCTCCTGAGAGTAGAAACCAAAGATCAAAGTTAATACTTAATACGAGAAATGAATTACTTATGTATACGCTGTGGCCAAAATGCCCATAACGAGGCGTGTAGCCCAATACTATTCCAGTTGAGCTGCTAAGTGGCCAACAGGAGACATTTCCCAGTGTGTGTGAGCTTCTATATGTATTCCAGTGTGTTTGCATGCAGAACTAGTGTACATGTTTCCACAGGCAGGATTATAGGCAGCATGATAGGATTATTGCTATTGCTGAGAACTGAGAGGAAACATATTATGCAATACACATTATTTTGTGTTATGGTGATGACTTGACATTTGTATGATGTAGGAACCAAGTAGCGATCAGTGGAAGAAGAAAAATCTGTATAATAACGTAACCAGATAAGTTAAATGGGCAGAGTCAATTTATTAGGTACATGTACACTATTGTTCAAAAGTTTAGGGTCACTGAGACAATTTCATGTTGTCCATGAAAACTCACACTTTTATTCATGTGCTGTGTAGATATTACATTAAAATTCTGCCGTTTCCAGCTAGAATAGTCATTTACCACATTAACAATGTCTAGACTGTATTTCTGATTAATTTATTGTTATCTTCATTGAAAAAAATGCTTTTCTTTCAAAAATAAGGACACTTCTAAGTGACTCCTAACTTTTGAATAGTAGTGTATGTGAAATCTTCATGCTTATTATTTTCTGTTTTTGTGTAACTTCACCATTTTCAGTTTTTGTCAAAAAGGCAAATATTCTGCTTTATGTTTATTATTGGGTTCATAGTGAGTGATATGGGTGTACTGGACTGCATAACATTTTAAGTGCTCCTGAAACTTTATTCCACACACTGATACTCACATGATAGGGGAATATATTAGGGACATTTTTAAATGCAGTGTACCACCACCAACCATTATGACCTAAACAACAATAAAAATAATTACTAAAAAAAATTAAACACACGCACACACACACACACACACACACACACACACACAAACACACACACACACACACACACACACATATATATATATATATATATATATATATATATATATATATATATATATATATATATAAAAGCTTTGTAACAGTAGATTTTATGACAGAGCTATTGTATTGGAATCCATTAGATCTTTCATGCATACCTAATTAAGTGCCCTGTTAGTGTAAATCTGTATTTATAATCCCATGGAAAATCCTGTTTGGGGACTCTTGTTTAACCAGAAACTGTAGTTTCACTGCTGATCTATCAAGTTCAACTTCTCACAGTAAGTTAGCAGCAAATGTCCTCAGGATCAAATCTTCCTGTCAACCATCAGGTCACATCAGTAGGGAGCAACAGAAAAGGAGATAACTCAGCAATCCTCCCTTGAAAAATAGAGAGCAGTGGGCAGACAACAACAAGCCTTGCTGATTGAACACAGGGAAAGAACACCACTGAACAGAAGGAAACTGGCTAAGAGATATTTTTGCCACAGTGAATTAAGTCCACAAATGTTCTGTTGTAGTGTAAATATTAGTGTGTGAATATTTTTAAATGCCTTAGAAACACAATTGTTTTTTTCATCAGTATTGGAGACTAAATAAATACAAAATAACCAGCCAAAGTTAGAACAGCTGTGATTATGAGAGATTTCTATATTTGAGTTTTTGCTGTCCTTTAATCACTACTTAGAAGCAACTGGGTGTCAGGTAAAATGATCAGAACTCAGCAATATGTGAATCTGATTCTGATGACTGAGGGTGGGTTGCTTGCTTATGTTACCAGACCACTATTAATCAGGTGGTGGTGAGACTTTAATTGTTGCTTATTTAGAGATAAACATTTACTGTGAAGGTAATCTCAGATCTGAGAAACATGACAATGTACGTAAAACATGTTTGACTAAAATTAAAAAGAGTCATAAGAAAAAGACTAACCTTATGTTAAGAAAGCTAAACTACCTTGCATATTAAAGACAAAAACAACATAAAGTGTCTTAAAGTTGTTAAGGTATCACATGAAGCCAGTGCAGCTTCGATGCATCCAACATTGATTCTCCGAGTTTTTGAGGTCTGCTGGAGGGATGGAACCCATCCATCCATTATCTATCCATCCATCCATTATCTATACACCACTTAATCCTCATTAGGGTCATGAGGTGCTGGAGTCTATCCCAGCTGACTTAGGGTGAAGGAAGGGGACACCCTGGACAGGTCACCAGACTATCACAGGGCTACACATAGACAAATTTTAGAGACAATTTTGAATCGCTAATTAACTGCACCATGTTTTTGGACTGTGGGAGGAAGCCAGAGTACCCGGAGAAAACCCATGCATGCACAGGAAGAACACGCAAACTCCATGCAGAAAGATCCCAGGCCCAGGCCGGGACGCGAACCACAGATCTTCTGGCTACAAGGCGACAGTGTTAACCATTGATCAAGTGTGCAGCCCAGGAATGGAACCAGTCTCCCAAAAGATAGTTGCTCATTTGGTGTATTGATGATGGTTGTCAGTCCATAATTTGCTGTAGGTGTTCAGTTGGGTTGAGATTATCTTTCTATGAAGGCCAACCAAGTGATTCATAATATTTCCATCCAACCATTGTTGGTGCCCTATGAATGGGGATATTGTCATCCTGAAAGAGACCAACTCCCATAGAAATGCTTCATCATTGTAAAACATGATCACTTAGAACTACTTTGTACTGATTTGCCGGGACTCTTCTCTCTAAAGGGGCAAAGGGATCCAACCCTGCCTCTAAAAAAAAAAAAAAAAAAAAAAAAATATATATATATATATATATATATATATATATTCGAGCCTGGGCGTTGAAGTTTTTCCTTTAATTTGTCACCTATCTGTAACAGAAAAAGTCAATTTGCTTTCGGTGCCAATATGAATGTTGACATTGTTTTAAAGTGTGTTATTTTCAGATTCTGGGGACAGCAGCAGCACTGAGGATGATGTTGCATTAAAAACAAAGGACAGAGTTTGAGGAAAGTATTGCAATCCCTCGCTCAGCAACGACTCCCCCAGGCTGCTGCAGTACAAGAAGATGTTCTCAGCCAATTACATGTTTTCTATTCTTACAACCTGCAGAGGTAAAATAAAGAAAAGAGAAAAAAAAGCACCTCAAGCATCTGAGTGACAGTCACAGCAGCACACAGTCTGTAGCCCATAACCCTCGCAATTGGCCCATCTTAAAGTTACGTGTGACAGAGGTCCTCCACCTCCCACACAACTGCATTAAGACACTGAACTCAGCTGAATCCAGCCACACTGCGGGTTTTAGCGGCAATCACCTTCTAAGTAATACACGCTGTCATCTGACAGCCGTCCTGGAGGGAGAAGGGTTAAAGCGTTTTCCCAGGGGAATGTTGAAATGTACTACGTCTACGTGACTGGTGACTTAATGTCTCCGTCAGCCGGTGAGAGCGGTGCTACGCTGCTGTCTGACAAGCAATCCATCACAGAGAACACACAGACAGAAACCTGCATGCTGCCACATAGTGTCCGTACGGCAGACAGCCTAAAATACACACCTACAGCGCACCTACACGCGCTAACACACATATATGCACATATATACATATTGGAAACAACCACACATCTGTGCATTTGTTAACATGCTGACTGTCACCAATCATAGGGAGACAGACAGATGCACAAACACCCTCTAAATAGTGAACACACACCCATAAACTCTCTAAAGGCGGTGGCCGACAGGAAAAAAAGGAGAGAAAAAATGACAGAGCGACAGAAATGCTGGAATGTGGATTTACACCCCTAGTAATCCTAAGGTTTGTTTACACTCCCAGAAGTGAAGTGAAATTTTAAAAGGCTATCTCTGTAGCGTGCTGGATAGCAGATTCACCCAATTACACAGCAGCCCCCAGTGTGACATAGCAAACCTGCTGTAGGATTGACTGTGTGCGTGTGTGTGTGTGTGGCTTTATGTGCGTACGTGCGTGCGTGCGTGCATGCGTGCGTGTGTGTGGACACCGGACTGTGACTGTGGTAAAACCGCAAACTGACTAAATCCATACTGCAGTGTTGAGAGCAGTACAGTTGTCAATGCTCCAATACACAAACAGCCAGAGCACAAGAAAGGTTGTGTGATGCCACAAATCAGCAGCCTGCGTGTGACAGCAAGACCGGAGGCTAAAACACACAGTAACACGACCGGAATTTGGTATCGGTTTGCAGTAAAATACAAAAAAACCCTCAGCATTTAATATTATTCCTGAAAAAGAAATAAGAAAAAAATTGCAAGTGGGGCCTTAAATTTTGATGACAAAATAGAAGCAATAAAAGCATGTCTGACAGGTTTGTTTTTTTGTTTTTTTTTTTAAACTTCCCCTTCATTGTATCAGACAGCTGAGGCTTGGCATTGACTGTACGAGGCAGGTGAAGGCTTTCGTTAATGGGGACAGACATCAAGAGGAGGCCCTCGCTCGCACTGGAGATTTGATCCTTTCGTCTTATCAGCTTCTTTTTCAAATGACCTTGCTGTACAGATTTTTATGCCTCTCCCCTTTATTCTGTGCCGGTGATTGGATGGGCCTCTCTAGTCTCAAATCTCTGCCACCTTGATGAATGTGTTCCGCCTCCATTTATGTTGCATTGACCAATCCCTCTCCACTACCAGCTACAGCATGCCACATGAATCTTGGCTGTAGCCACTTTGAAATGTACTCACACACACAAAGACACACACAAAGCAGAGCCCCTTTTTTGTCTGTCTTTATGCCATTTTTTGCTTTATTTCTTCCACAGTTAAATGAAGTCTTTTGTGGGAGCAAAATGTAACTTTAAAGAGTGTTATTATGGCTTTTATTGGGAGGCAATTGCGGCTTTTAATTTTAGGTACTGAGTGCTGGGTGCCTGCAGGGTGCAAATAGCTATGGTTGGTACCTCAGACAATTAATAATGCAGACATAGAGGGATGAGAGTATGGGAATCATGTTCTTGCTGTTCAACAGTGTAAAATCACCTGAAGCATGACATGAGTACACAGACTTCAACTCTCTCTCTCTCTCTCTCTCTCTCTCACTCACACACACACACACACACACACACACACACACACACTCATGTTGACTTTTGGCTGCAGAGCCAGAGGGCTAAAGTTCTTTTTTTTGTTGTTGTTGTTTTTTTTTTTTTTTTGAAACAGCAAGAGGAAGTGGGAATGATGCACACATACAAGATGCACGCAAGAAACAGACGCAAAGGAGCAAAGAGCAATGAATGTAGAGCAGGAAAAGTGCACCAAAAAGAGGCCTTACAACACAACATTAAATATCCACAACTCTCTTGTTGAATAATTAATAGGTTAACTGTGGCTGTGTACTGACGGACGCATATGAGAAAGCTTCCTGACATCTTAGTAGATATGAATAAGCGTTTGCCAAGTCGAAGGTGCGAACTGTAACCCTTCTCACTTTGCCTGCTATAGTGATGATGCAGAGAGGACCTCCCACTCACCAGCAAGACTTCAAACCGTCCCTTGTCACTTCTGGCTGATATGTAGCACAGCTGATAAGGACATACACAGACCCATGCACGGAAAAGTTAGATTACATCCACAAACCTACAAATGGAACTTTTCGAGTGTCATTTTAAAGGATTCAGTAACAAAATTGCAGGTCAAAAAAATATCCTGTGCATGCTATGAAATTGATTAGGAGAGTAATTAATAATGAACCCGAAAGAGTTGTGTTGTGTATACATGTTAACGAACATCCAAAACAAATTACTCTGCCAAGGAACGGTGCAGTTATGTGACAATCGGCATACGTTTGTCTGTCCGTCTGTCTGTCTGTGTGTTAGCAACATTACTCAAAAACATACTAAAGAATTTGTTAAAGATTGCTGTATCATTGCGAGATAGTGGTACAGCATCACTCTAACTATGACGACACGCGAATGCTACGTCAGCTGCCTGCTGATGGTCACATGACTGCGATTCTACTACATATCGACCGCTGCGGAGTTATCTGGACTTATCCATCTGAAATGATACAGGGAACAATTGATAAAATTGTGGGGGTGTTTCCGAGTCCCATCAATTCCCAACGCCCACGACATATTTAGGTCACTGCAGTTCGTTATCCACTCAGCACAAGGTAATTTTGTTTGTGGGTACATCTATATTAAATGGCCACATTCCATAGTGTCGTGATTTCTGCCACAAATGTTAAGATTTCAGCCATCGGAAATTATACAAGGATTGAGCGCTTTTCTTATTTTAAAATGCTGTAAAGGTAAAAACTACTTTTCAGCGGTACAGCAGAGACAATGGACCCAGCTCAGCGTGTCACCTGCAGAACGGGGGGCCGATAGACAAGTTTATGACTGAGTGAGACAATTACTGTTCCAGCCAAACTACACCCGATCTGTCTCACTAAGACGTGATATGTTCCCAGTATAATGAATGCAGCTGGTGGTATTCACAGCAAACTTCACAGATCTCAGATGAAGTTGCAAAGAAATGCACTAATGAAGCATGAATTCTAGAGTTGCCAATACACTTCTTGAGAGAACCTATGCTGAGACTAATCGGTCACTTAACCTCTTCCACTCTGTAGGTTCATGTGCTGGCTGTATCTCTGATAAAAAACACAACCAGCGGCATTTTTCAAAGGTTGGCACATTCAGATAAGAAGCAGAATGGCACTAAAGAAAAAAATGGATGGAGCATTTGTTGTGCTTCATTTCAGTTGCATCAATTTTGGCAGACCTGCTGTTAAGGATTTTTAGAGCAGGTTCAATAACATCAGTATTTATTTACTCATTGCTACAAGGCTGTTATCTACTCCAATTCACAGTTTTGATTAGGCAAAAGAAAACACATCAATTTTTTCCAGGTCTCAGGCCTAGTGGAGAAGGGGACTTCAAAATTACATTCTTTAAGTGCCTAAATAATAAAAAAAAGTTACATAAATTTTAGTCAAATTCAATAAAGATGGATTGAAGATTGATGGAATTATAACATTCCAATACATTTTTCCTCACATTTATCCCCAATGTTGCTGCCAGTGCAGCATGAGAACAGCTGAACAGAGGCTGATGTGGTTCATCCACACATCCACAAGTGTATCATTTTGATAGCTAGTTCTGTTAAAGGAGAAAAATGAGGCATTTCCAGTCATTAATCCCCCTGTTACCTTCAAATATACTAACACCTTTAGCCTTGGGGTCAATTTGACCCCAGCAATTTATACCTCCAGAAAGTGATTTTAATTAAAATTGTTTCTCAAGTTTATGTCAGGTATTTAATGTTTGTTTGTAGACTACCTAAATAGCCCTCTCCCACCCACCTACACCCTCACCCACTCCCCTCATACATCCTGAATACCTGGTACGCGACTCTGGAGAAATATGCCTGAAATAACCATTTCAGGTGACCACCTCATGAAGCTCATCGGGAGAATGCTAAGAGTATGCAAAGCAGTAATCAAAGCAAAAGGTGGCTATTTTTTTAAGAATCTAAAATCTAAAACATGTTTTGACTTATTTCACACTTTTCTTTTTACTACATAATTCCATGTGTTCATTTATAGTTTGATGCTTTCAGTAACAATCTACAATGTAAATAGCCATGAGAATCAAAAAATACCATAAAATGAGAAAGTGTGTCCAAACTTACGACTGGTAGTGTATATATGACTTACGACTCACACAAGACAAATATGATTGTAGTAACTGGGGCTACATCAACTGTTTATTCTCTCAAATTATAATAATCCAATAATCTAATAGTCACTAAATAAAATAAAATGTTTAAAAATGGCAAACAATCCATATTACAGTTCTCAGAGGACAAACTGACATGGTATGGTTGGACAAATTAAGTAAAACATAAAAAGCACATATATGTTAGTTGCTGATTAACTTTCTGCTTATCGACTATTCTGTTCATCTGTTTCACTTTTAGTTGTAAAAATATTAGTTTATTCAAGTACATTCATTCATTCATTCATTCATTCATTCATATAATCGCAGTTACTCTATCTGCCTACCAGTGGCCATTAGAAGGCATTGCAGTATCTTCAGATGGCAAGGTAAACTGAATCAGCCCCTCTCCTTCCCTGCAGCACTGCTGAAGTGAGGATGCTCTGTCCTTGTTTTCACTCTCAGATTGATTAAGTGACCTTGATACAATGATTAGCAGTGTGTGACAGTATGACAGCAAAACATGAGACTTACATGGATTCCAAAGCTGCAAAAATGTTCATTGCAAATACTTAATTGAACAGGACAGAAACCTGGGGACGTGACAGTAAATGTGTACCCGACTAAAAGGCTTTTCCATGTATTAATTTGAACACTGCACCCTTATAAATATTACTGGACTGCATTCAGGCAAACAAATTTCATTTTTAACCTGTGGTTTCCTCATGTCCCATTGTACCACTGTTGACCCTATTGCATGAAATTCATTTCATCACATCCACTCAGTGCAACAACACACAGGGTGGCATTTGTGACAGCCTCAGTTATTGGCATCCTTCTCCTCATCATTACAAAAACAGGCACACACATGAATAAATACACCCTCTTTCTCTCTCATTTACCCTCCCTTTCATGAACTTTGTTTGTTATTTATCTACCTCCTTTTCATTTTTCTTCTCTTTCTACTTCATGGCAGTGTGGAAAGGGGAAAAAAAGACGACTTTGTTTGAGAAACGACACTGTGGCTAAGGAGAAGGCAGCTTTTTGTCCTTAGTCTCATTGAGAGTCTTTTGCTATTCATTGGGGCAAGGCAGCCAGGGCAGCAAGGGAGGCAATCTTATGCAGATCACATTGAAGGGCTTCATTACCTAGAAGCCAGCTACTTTTTGTTCTCCCTCAAGGGAAGAGTGAGAGAGACCATTAGCTTAGCAAAGGAGAGCAATGGCGACCAAAAAAGGAGGGAGAGCGAGAGATGAGGAAGTACAGAGGAGAAGAAAAAAAAGTGTGTGCAGGGAGTGAGTTACAAAGAGAGTGCATCTCTGCAGGCTACACAGGGGAGAAGGGACAAATTACACCTGAACAACAGTGTCTTTACACAGTGGCTTTATGCTTACAAAGAAGGTATGTGTGTTAGTGCACTTGTGTATGTGAGATCTGTGTACATGCATGAGATACACATGCATTTATGTGCAGTGTTTGCATGCATGCTTGTGTGTATTCTCTAGGAGAAAAAAATAAATAAATAAGGCGATACCCAAGGGGGCTCTAAAGGGCTCATATTACTGTATCTGGACCAATGACTGATGATGTTACATACATAATTCAGAGGTACATTGGATAATAAATAACATTTGATGAATTAGTAATACACATTTGTATGTGATACTGAGCAGCTGTGACTGTGCGTGTGTGTATGTTTTGTGTTGTTTTGTTTTGGGCTTTTTTTTTTAAATTCCTGAACACCAGATACGTTAACTTGGGGAAAATATGACTTGCCCTTCTTTCTTATATAGGCTATGTAATGGCTTAGTGTGAAACAGAGAGATGCTGAATACGCAATTAATTGGATACTGATATAGGCAAGAGCAGCACAGAAGAATGTAAATACACACCAAAAAAGGAGTAACTGGGTAACTGACAGGTGACCAGTATCACAGATACAAACAGAGGTGAATTAAAACAAGGCAGCAAATACACCCACATACACAGAACTATGAACACACACACACACACACACACACACACACACACATGGAGATGCACAAGTGCAGATGCTGTTGCCAATTGAGGTGAGATAGATAGGAGTAGCAGGTTATTTACAAAGGAGCTCCAGCATGTCAGTTAAATCCTTTCTGCCTCGGAGGCCTGTCCTATCCCCATTTAGCACAGCCACAGAAAAGGGCAGGCTGGCATGCACGCTTCCTGGCAGTTAGAGAGGCCTGGGAGAGTCAGAGCCTTGGCCAGGTTCACTGCCCTGACCCCCTCTCACCCCAGCTCAGCCTGTGAGCCACCCACCACCATCATCACAGCCCCGGTCTGCCTCGTCCCTACCCAGCCCTGGAGCCTGCTCGTCAGATGTGCTCCGGCCCAGCACTGGCCCAGCACTGGCCCAGCACTGGCCCATCTCTGGCCCATCTCTGGCCCAGCTGCCCACTATGTTAAAGGGCCAGGGGCCCCCTGCCACTCTGCCCATCTGCCAAGCTGCAGACCAGAGTCTAGGATCAGAGAAGAGAGAGGCACAAACACCAGACACTCTCCCTCTTAGCTCTCAGCTCAAAGCTCAACAGAGAAATGCCAGATAAAAGATGCACTATAAATGTGTTTCTTTTACTTATGTGGGTTGCTGTGACCCTGAAATACTGCGAGGGTTTATTCAGCTTAAGCTGTTTTTAATGCATTCAGACTCAGACTTTCCAAGACCAAGAAATGTTTGAGATTTACTGCAAGATCAGCATAGAACAATAATATATATATTTTTTTGGTATATCAAGGAAGGGGATTTTTTTTTTATAGAACATCTGGCCCAAGTGGAGCATGAAATGGTCTGAAAATATCTCAGCTTTCCCTCTATTGATTCGAAAGACAGATTGCAATGTCTCGAAAAATGCAAGGAAAAAAACAAGCATTAGATAGATAGATAGATAGATAGATAGATAGATAGATAGATAGATAGATAGATAGATAGATAGACAGACAGACAGACAGACAGACAGACAGACAGACAGACAGACAGACAGATAGATATGCATAGCAACACACAAGCTTTTAGAAACATACAGCAGTATTTAACAATGTTATCCTTCATGCAGGATTATGTATGAGCGTTTCACTTCTAAAATCGTGAGTGTATTAAATCATCTATGATCACAGTGAGCATTCTGTTGTATGTTGAAACCATGAAATGATCAGCTCTTATAAAGGTCTGCATCTTGCTCATTTCCATACGTCTCCCCTTGATCAAGTTGGCTCATTTATCGTCCAAATCTGTGATGACAAGCCTTTACTTATTTTCCCAGCTGCCGGTGGTGATGAGAGCATAATCAGAAACATCATTAAGGCCCTACATAGACGGCCGTGCCTGTTACCCACACCCATAATAACTCTGAAAATGCAAATCAACTCCAGGTAATCTATTAATGTCACTTCAATTTTATGTCTACACTCTAATTTAGCAGATCTTGACACATTTGGCAAGGATCTGTGCTTCCATACAGGTATTCATTTTGCTGGGGTTTCAGAGAGCACGGCCCATGTGAAGAGGAGATGGGCCATCTGTCTGTGCTCCCGTTTATTAATCGCCCTGATAATGAAGCACATTCACAGCCCAACACTCCTGGGGCATCTCTTGCATGAGTTCCATCTAGCAAAACAACTTTCGTCAAGTTTGTTTCGCAGCGTAGCAATTATTGTCATTTGCACCCCCTCCCCCTCAGCACAGGGAGGAGGGTCTAGCGACCTCCTCCTAATTACCTGAAGCGTCACTTCAAGCAGACTTTGTAATTTCCAACTACATCACAGCCCCCTTGTTAACTGCAGATGGGTGGCAGAGCCTCATAATTCCAGCATATGGTCGACAGACATACGAGGGAATTTGTCAGCTTGTACTGGCCTTAAAGTCGAAGACCCCATTAACAGGGAAACAGGATCTACTAATCCTGGGAGATCTGTGCAATGCGTGCAAACGAATTAAAATTCTATTCATGGCAAGGCCTGCACAAATAAGCAAAACTCTCAGTTTTTACTGACGTGACAGTAAAATACAACTATCTAATGAATGTACTTATGTAACTGAGAATGCAGACGAGACATGCAGAGGTATAGTATATTAATTAGATTTTTTTAAAAATGATGTTTTGATTTATCTTATTTGTCTGAGGATTACACGCAGAGAATATTGCTCAAACCTTGAATTTTTAAAACACAGCACAATCAATTACATGGTTTAAAAATTAACTGTATGTGAATAAAGTTGTGCTAATTAAAATTTTATCCAGACAACAGATAGAATTAATATTTTTAGCATGGAAATAATTTATCATTAGGATGAACTGAATATGACCGACATCACTGTGTTTTTTATAATTTTATAGCACACACAACTAAACAAGAAAATAAAAGCAAGTAGATAAAACACAAAGAAATCAATTCATCTTAATAAAACAGTTTAACAAAATAGTTTTACACTATCAGGCTGAAAAGCACAAACTTGCTATAGTTTCCAGAAACCAGGTGATTTTTACATGAATCACTGTAAAGTTTAGATTTAAGTGTGGCAAGTGTGGCAAGTGGCAAAATGGCCATTTAGAATGGCCATTTTGCCAATTACATGAGGAAACTCCATCTGCATGGCAACTTGCTGGCTGACCTAATCACCCTGTATATTCATCCCACCACAATGGTTTGTGATGCTGACTTTCTGGAAACTCAAATGCAATGGCGGATTACCCCACTGACTCTTATGAGGAAGGTGGTTGGCCTATGGTTTTGAGATTTGAGGAAAATACACTACCACTCAAAAGTTTGGGGTCACTTAGAAATGTCCTTATTTTTGAAAGAAAAGTAGTTTTTTTCAATGAAGATAACATTAAATG
This sequence comes from Amphiprion ocellaris, assembly GCF_022539595.1. Taxonomy (NCBI): domain Eukaryota; kingdom Metazoa; phylum Chordata; class Actinopteri; family Pomacentridae; genus Amphiprion; species Amphiprion ocellaris. The sequence continues at coordinate 27,542,432 of NC_072766.1, read as the reverse complement.
AATCAGAAATACAGTCTAGACATGGTTAATGTGGTAAATGACTATTCTAGCTGGAAACAGCAGATTTTTAATGGAATGTCTACATAGAGGTACAGAGGAACATTTCCAGCAACCATCATTCCTGTGTTCTAATGCTACATTGTGAAGTTGAAGTTGTTGTAAATGAAGCTGTCTTGGTGACCCCAAACTTTTGAATGGTAATGCATCTCATTGCAACTTTTTTGACAAATACTGTGGTTTATTTTGTGATATGACTTTTTAAAGTCATGTGTCAGTCCAAAATTTACTGTCAGAGATTTAAAACATGATGGAGCATTACATGACACACCATTTAAAGTATGTCGTGTATATCTCTCACACAAGGAGCAAAGTATGAATTGGTAAAACCACTGACATGTTTAAACTCTGGATCAGCCATGCTGCATAATGTGTATCTTACTTCGCAGCTTTTACGATTTGCTAATTGCATTGCTATGAAATGCTACTTCGATTTGACATCAAGTAACTCTCCAACCCTTGAGGAGCTAAATCAAGTGGAACATGAGACTCCAAGGATGGAGGAAGAGACAGAAAGACAGCACCACTGTCCTGAAAGACAACCTAATTGGTGGTGTTTCTGCACTTACTGATCTGCTGCCAGATAAGGAAGAAATCTTTTGTCAAGCTGTTTTGCATGACCAGATCTACGTTATGTCGACAGCTGTGTCAGCATTGGAGAATGGTCTGACTGTGCTAAGGCCAGGGTGCAGGTGAGGGTACTTGTGCAAAACAGAGTCCAGGAGAACTTCTTTTGTAGGTAAGTTCTATCACTGAATGCATAATTCAGAAAGAACCAAGTAGGGCTGATTTACTGCACAATCTTTCCAAAACTTGCCATTTTGAGCATGTACTTTGCTACCTTGGAGGTTTCTGCTTCCTGTAGAGATGGGGTTTTTAAAAACGGTAGCACACAGACAGCAGAATGGGAGGAAAATTCTATATGAACTGCATAGCTTAAACAGCAGGTATATACCCACAGTTCACAGTTTCTGGTGAGTCAGACTATAAAGAATGGAACCTGTTGATGTCAGACTTAGAAACCTTGATGCATCATGATAACAGTGATGTAATTGCATGAACATGCAGAGCGATCAGTTGAAGGAGATCACAATGCATTAACATTGATACAAGGTCATTTCTGTGTTCAGACGCAAAAACAAACCTTTACTGATCACATTTTTGGAAAGTTGCAGGGAGCTTGCACTCATTGCCCCATTATATGCTCTTTTGTTAGCATGACTCATAGAGCCACAACAGCTACATTATTGCCAAGTTAAAAAAACAAAAACAAAAAAAAACAGGTTTATCCTTTAGTGTTGCATTAGCTTCTTCTGTTTCCCCTAAGTGGCAAAAAAAAAAAAAAAAAATCACTTTTTGAAGCTTTAAATAACTGTTAGCTGGTTTCCTAGTTACTAAAAATTCAATACTTTGGAGAGGAATTTTCCCCACTTAAAAACAGCCCCACATAGAGACCCTTATTCTGAAGCAATGCGGTACTGGTACGAACCCACTACTGGCAGCAGACTTATCCTGCCTACTTATGCTCATGACATCAAACTCTATTCTGACTGGTTATTTCTCCTAACTCCTTTGCTCTCCACTTCTTCTCACTGTTGTACTGTACTTAGAGAGACACGATTCACTAAACAATTAAAATGGTAGTCACCTTCGTTCTGAGCCATTCAGGAAATTGAAAGTCATAGAAAAGTCACCGAAAGCCGCACGTCTTATCCGACTGGCCCTTATAAAGGAAGAACAAAAGGTCTTTCTCCTTCATTTCCCATTAACCTCTATGCCCCTCCGCACACAGGAAACATGGCGACCTCAGTGGCCCATGTCACATATCTCATCCGGCTGTGGGGACCGCTTCCTATGGGGGATGGTGACATTCAATGAGGGGTTTTTCTATCTAGCCGTAGCCCTTGACAGATAAAAGGTGGGTGTTGATATTTGTGCCTGGTCTACTGATACCGTGTGGATACACTCTTGATAAGCGTGGAAGTGCTACGACATTGATAAGTCTGGAGTGGAACTGACAAGCTCTGTAAGTGGATAACATCGTCAGGAGAAGCAGGCTGTTACGGTCTGGATTAGATTTTTGATTATTCGACGCAGGTGGGTTCACGCTAAGCAGAAATACATCAGCACACTCAGCATTGTCTGAACTCAATACCAGACATAATGCGGCACCTTTTAGCAATGGGCTGTAATTACATTTTAATGGTTCCCAGTTTCTTCTCGCATTGGAGATTTGTTCATATGCAGCACACTTCACCTATATTCGTTTATTTTCTGTTCACTTTCCTGTGGACTTTATTAGTTATCCACTGCTCTAGACACTTCCAAAAATCCACTGAGTCTTGCACAAATTTTCATTTCAGCACAATAAAGATGAAACACTACTGTAAAGAAACCGATGATTTATGAATATGAGGCAAGAGAGATGAATGACTTATTGTTTGTTTGTCCGGGGTGTCTAATTCCTCTCATAATGCCGCAGCACATGAAAACTTAACAAGAGGAAAACTAGTTGCTGAAAGAAAAGCCTTTCAAGCAAACAACTGAGCATTCGTGAATGTTTAATTAATCAGTAGTGACAAAAGGGAACAACAATCAACAAAGACATGCCGATTTCCATTTCTTATGCATTAGTCCCACTGGCACATCACAGCTTGCTGTCAACTACCACTTTGCTCTTTCCCCCATCACTATGGTTGTCCCTGCACTGCACTGACAAAACCCTTGGAGAACTACATTTTAACTGAGATCCAAAACAGTGAGCAGCAGGGATCAAGCAACAGAGTTCAAACAAGAAGAGTTCACTGTTATCCCGGGTTTACATGCGTGCTTTTGCATTGTGTTTTGTTCCTTTTTGCTTTCACCACTGCAGCAGCTAATAGGAATCAGCTGTGATCATCATGTGAAGCTGAAGCTAAATCACTGTTGTCTCAAAGAAACAATGCAGAGGCTGCATCCTACAGATGGGATATACCAAACAGATTCCGTTACATACATAACACCATCTGCCCTAGCATGTTATGTCAGCTTTGTGACAGGTAACAAGAGGAAGCTCAATGAGGAAACACAATAACAAGCGCATACCGCCCAACAACAGACCTCAACACCCTCACTGAACTCCTCCAATGTCAAAACGGCATAAAGACACACTCTGATCTCTTTCCTGCTACTGATGGAAGCATTTTTCTACAAGACTCCTGCTGCTCTGGGGTCAGTGGTGATGCTCCCATGAAGAAAAAACACAGTGCAATGATCCACTTACAGGCTTCTGTCAATCCTAGATGAGCTATACATTGTCATCACACAGTGGTCATTTAAATGCATGAATTGAATATGAATGAGAATATATGAATATATTAGCATACGGTGCAACAGAATGTGTTTGCAGTGGTTTGTGTACCAGTTTGTAGAGCTTGAAGAGTGGTAGCTTGGGGCAATTAGCATCAGTCAGCGTTGTCAGGCTTTGTGACAGTTTGTGAGTTTGTGCTTCTGCTTTCTCTATGATTATACGAAGATGCAAAAATCTTGAATTAAAAACTATCCCTGTGCAGACTTTTCCACAGGGAGGTCTACTGAGCTTTATTGTTGTTGAAGGAATGAAAAAGCTCAGCTGACCAGATCTAAGCTCCTCTTATACAAAATAAGATCATCCACAGTGGTTCCTACATCTGGTTCTCTTTTTTCCATTCTGTCATCTATCAAATATTACATTTGAAGCATTCTAATCCTTCCATAAATATTAAGTATAGTGTTCACTAGCTTATATCACATAACTGACTGCACACAGGAAAATGTTAAAGAATGTAGTAAAAATTCTATATATTCCCAAATGGTTCACATCATAAGATGGTATGGCCCTTGACCTATACAAAATAGAGGAAAACATTTTTTTATGCTTGCCAGGAGGGCTTGTGCTGTATCTACATGTGCTGATGCTGCTACAGCATCTCTCAAATGTGCCAGTGGAGCTTTTTCAGTTGCTGCAAAATTCTGATTGTGTGTGACAGTAAAAGTTTAGTATAGTTTCCCCTGCCCTCCTGGTGTAGTGAGTTGCTTAGTTTTACAATATAAAATTGTCTGGTTCGTGCTTTGCATGTTGTTAGTTCTTTGCGAGTGGGCTGTTTGTAGAGGGCCTTCCCTAAGTGTGTGTTGACACTGACGCCAGTTGTTCAGTTGCAGCACTGAGCTATGGGTGAAGTCCCAGTGATTTGATTTGATTCATTATTCTTGTATTTTCATTTGGCGAAATACTCATAGCAGGCAAGCATGTAAATAGGCATACTCATTTCCTCTTGTTCTTATTCACTCATTATTTTTATGCAATAGCCCATTAGAGATCAGCCGTCTCGGAAATCTCACACACTGATTAGGCTGCTGTGTGAGGCAGAGAGCAGAAATGAGGTGTGTCTATTGTGACTTACCAACAGCAGACATTTCTGGAACGGAGGCACGGTATGGGCCTTCAATGAACTGCGGTGGATTGTCATTTATGTCCTGGACTTTGATGATGAACTCGGACGGTGGCTCCAAAGGCTCATCTGTATCGGCATTAACGACCTGGGCTGTTAGTGTGTACTCGGCCTTCTCCTCACGGTCCAGCCTCTTCATGGCATGGATGTCACCTGTTAACTCATTGATTGCGAAGATGGTGCCTGCCCCCTCACCTGCTAACACGTACTTGATGTTCTTGTTGCCCACATCCAAGTCCGTGTGTAGCTGAAATCAAAACAAGAAGAAAAAGAAGAGATTAAGTTAAAAAGCGCAGCAGAGTCCCCGGTTTGATCCCCTGTGTAAACAGACAGGGGGTCTTAATGAATGCAAGCTGACATGCTCAGCAGATTCTAGAAGTTCTCACCATGTAAATGCAGGTAAGTGTACAATATGACTTTAATGTGTTGTTGTTGCTGCTGTAGTTTGCGGAAACAAGTGTAGCACAGATACTAAACGTGGCTCAACATAGCCTACACTTTGCTAAACGAGGACCGCTGGGGCCAATAAATTTATAAGTAGCACAGGAAATGGACCTTAGCCTACATTGTTTCCTTGTTATATATCACAGATACATCATACAAACACACACCGTGGAGCATATTGCTCCCTACAGTCTGAAATTCACAAAGCGAAGAAGCTCGATATGCTTTGAATGTGCATTCTATAACACAGCAAGACCAGAAAATCTATAAAAAATTAAAGAGGAAACTCTGCACATGATGATTCATATTCACAAACAGCTAGCCCCAAAGTTACTGGACGATACTGCATGTTGCTCATTATTTTTGTAATTACACTTTCATTAGTTCACTAAAGCTGCATTACTTGATAGGCTGAGTGCTTGGATCCCACTTGCCGCACGGTCTGAGTATAACTAATGAGTCTGACAGTGCTACATAAGGCTGTTCAAACATCTGTGGACAGAAGAGCAGGAATAACCTTCTGCTGTTTTAAGTTAAAAAGGCACATTGGACAAGCAGGCGATACAACAGAGTGGAAAGAAAGAGGTCAGAGAAAAAGAGAAACACCATGGTTTTGACACGACAGAAGCGAAGAACTTTGCTTTTATTCACATAAACAGACAGAGCACCTCCTTTACTGTAAGTCACCTTTCATAAGCCCCTTGATCCCCGAGGTGAGTGACTTTCAGAGGAGAGCAGAGAAGCAACATTTACAAATCCAACTATGCTCAGTGTAGCTGGGGCATGGCTGCCAGCCTTCTTCTTTTCAGTTAGTATTTTTGTTAACATACATACCTCTCAGACACACACACACACACACACACACATACAAGCACACAGGCATGCATCAAAACATCTGTATTCAGCAGCTTTAATTTCATTTCCTGCCACAGTGTTTCAGCAGAGATTCCTGTGGGAGCGTGGTTAGGGTGCAGAATAGCAAGGTAGAAATCTGTCGGTAAAAATCCCGACCTCTAAACCCCCCGCAATGTTTTTATAAGCACGCTTTTATGCATATACTGTCTCCGAGGTGTTGTTTGCAGACACTGACAAAGCACATTCGCTTAAATTGTCACACCTTGCACTTTTGTTTTCCTAATTGTGCCATCATTTCACATGAATGATGTAGCTCATTAACACAAATGCCTCGCAACATCCTGCACACTGAGAAACTCTATAAATGAGCTTAAATTAATGATGGTCTGTCATTGTTTTTTTATCCTATGTGTAACTTCTTGCATGTAGTGTAATGCCTGCAGCTCAGCATATATGACTGCACATCTGTGTTTCTCACAAAGGGGGGCAAACTGACTATTTTAGCTTGCATATTGGTTTTGGTTGATCCATGTATCATATATATTTTTAGCAAAGCATTTGGGATTTAATCCTGGTGTGCTTGGAACTGACACTCCACTTCTTCACTTGGCACTAATACTGCAAGGGGAGGTCACCCATGTACAGATGTATGTACTACAATGCTAAATTTGTAAAATATGTAGAAATATGTATTTGTGCCAAAACCTCTTTTCAAAAATGAGCTGTTAATCCCAACGTTTAAGTCAATCATGGATGAAAAGTCACAGAGATGCTGAGAGCAATGGAACGCTTCTATATTTACAATTCGGTGGCACATGAGCTAAGTCAGTCTGCTGATGAGGACTGTGTAATATAGTCACAAACAGTTGACTCCAAATGCACACACAATAAATAAATGAATAGATAAATTTTGAAACTATCTGATGTATTTCTTGCCTTTTATGAACAAGAGTCGATAAAAGGCAAGAAATAAATCAGAAATCATGTCAAAATTCTAATCCCAACTGTGTTTTATTTTTATTTGGGCTGCACAGTGGCTTGATGGTTAGCAACGTGCAGCTATAAGATCCCCTAAATTGCCCATAGGTGTGAATGTGAGTGTGCTTGTTTGTCTGTACATGTAGCCCTGTGATAAACTGGTGACCTGTCCAGGGTGTCCTGCCTTCACCCTAAGTCAGCTGGGATAGACTCCAGCTGTGCATACACAGTTAGGTCATGAAACTGACCATACTGTGTATGCACCTCTGGAAAGTTATAGTGTAAAATCTAACACAAAGCTGGTGCCTCCAAAACATTTGTAGGTTAATGTTTTCTGCAAGATGGGGATGTCGCTCCAACCCTCTAGATTATTACTGGAAGAAACTGATATTTTGATATCTTGTTTTTCTGCGATGCATCTTAAGATAAAAAAAAAAAATAAAAATAATAAAAAATACAGGAATTTTCAACACTTTATTTGTTGTGTACTAAAAATAATCAATCATTATATAATGACTGGTGTGATCTTGTTGGGGAGTGCATCTAAAAAGAAAATTTTAAAAAATATGAAAAATTACTTTTTACTTTGAAGATTCCATGTGTGTGAACCATTTTGAGTCTTTTTTATATGGTGTAGCAGATACTCCAAATAGTTTTTAATTATTATTATTATTTATTTTTTTGCTTTAAATGACATTCATATTGCATCACACAGCACCAACACAATGTACCATTAGAACACAGGATTGATGGTTGCTGGAAATGTTCCTCTGTACCCCTATGTAGATATTCCATTAGAAATCAGCCATTTCCAGCTAGAATAGTCATTTACCACATTAACAATGTCTATACTCTATTCCTGATTAATTTAATGTTATCTTCATTGAAAAAAAATGTATCAGTCTGCACAGTAAAGAGACATAACACTGACCAAACCATTTTAGAGTGTTAGGGCACTGTGACCAGTTTTATAGGGGGCTTTATTTGTGTTTTTGTTAACAGTTGGTGCATCAAACATTTTAATGACATTACAACAGAGCTGTCCAGGTAGCACAATGCTGCATTATAGCTTAGACAACTAACAAAAAATTTGTAGATGAATAACTCTTCTCCCTTACAAGAAAAGCACACTGTGTTCTTTCTTTAGAAAAAGAAAGTCATACTTTCAACCATCAGTTTGCTACTACCTGCCACTTTAACTCTAAATTCACAGAAAGTTGAGGTGAGCTGGCTGTAACCAGTTGCAGTTCTCACCGCTGTCTCCTCTGCATGTCCTGGTTGCCCACTTCGTAGACAGCCTTCACACTGGAGTGCACAAATGGTCATCAAAGAGTACCATTACTGACATGAAAAAAAAAAGTCTGTTACAGTTTCCTGTCATTAACCGAGTTGCCTGGGCAACTAAAACAGCACCAACAATCAGTGACATTGACTGTGGCATTCAGGAAACAAGCAGATAATGGATAACAGCACACTGTCGTTGTGATGATTATGTGCCACAATGCACACTGTAGTCACTAAACACTGATACAGTATTCTAAGCACACATTGTTATTATGACTGTGTTGATTTTGAATTTGACTGGTAACAATGTTAGCAGAAATGTCAGCAGTCTGTCTCTCTTGACTGTAAAGTCTAAATCTTCCCACACCTGAAATAAAACTGAAATGTCCAACAGCTTTCATTCTTCAGTACTTGTAATCAAAGCAAGCAGTTGTGGCATTATTGTATGAGCAATAACAGAATATATCACAAGGAAATAATGTCGTCAGTGGGTGTAGCGTCTTTATTCAGGCAACTTCAGTAAACTTATTATGACTCCTGCCTCAGTCGCATTTCTTTGGCTGTTGAAAACACAGACATCCATATGTTTTGAAGCTCCAGTTGAAATGGATGAAGAAAGCCTTAGTTGACTGAAGAAATTTTCCCGTGGTAGTACTTTGCAGTACTCACTGCCAGTACACATACATACAGGAATGTGCACACCTCCATTTGACAACCACAAGTCCCAATCGGGCTGCATGGGACTGCTTACCCTGTCAGCGGAGGAAATATATCAGTCCCAGCTGAAGATGAGCTTTCACTGCAATCACTTGAACAATCAACGTGTCCTAATGAGGAAGATTCTACAGATTCTACTCCCACATACCACGACCCCATTCCTCCGCCCCTGCTTCTGGTCTGGCTTCCTCATGCTTAAGTGTAGCCCTACAGAGGGAACTAATGATTTTGCTCCTTGTCAGGGCAAATGGTAGATAGGACATGTTCTCCTCCTGTGTATGTACCAGTAGGACTGGAGAGGGAGAGGGGACTGAAGCGAGAAGTGAGAGGGAGGAGATGCTGTCACTGTGATGCAGCTTGTCAGCTACTGTCTGTTACTGCACACAGTACGTTGGACTGCTGTCTCTGAATTCTACCTTGGTTGATCCTTGGTATGGGTCACAGACTGCTTCTTTTGTTGAATTCAATCTACAATTGTGTTTGCGACTTATAATGGAGGGAGGAAGTACTTAGATCTTTTTACTTGAGACAACAGCACCCTCACAGAAAAAGGAAAGCCCTCCTTCCTGCATTCAAAATTGTCATTCAGAATACAGCAACAGTGTCAGTAAAGTGAAGAGAACAGCAGAAGATGTATTTTACTTTACTGTTGTACAATTATTATTATTATTATTATTATTATTATTATTATTATTATTATTATTATTATTATTACCACTGTTATTATTGCTTTATGTACAGTTAAATACCTCAGTTCTGTAATCTTTAGTGCATTTCTTTTTCTTTTTTTGAAAAGTTTCAGATCGTTTTAACTCTTGTGACATTGAAATGTAAACAAGAGTTTTGGGGTTTTTTTTAGTGGAACTAAGAGCAAGGTGATAGCTGAATGTTAAACATTTCTTTGTATTGAAAAAGTTTGCTTTAAAATCTGAAGAGGAATCCTTGTAGTGGCGGTAAAGATAATGGAACATAGTAAAATATACTACATTTGCCCCTTAAATGCAAAGGAATAGATGTTTAACAAAGCAGGAAGTGGTACTAGAAAAGTAGTAGTAGCTCAAAATTGCACAGTACTTGAGTACAAGTTTTTATGCATCTTCCACAATTGTTATATTCCTGCGGCATCTGATTACATTTAATGTAGAAACTGACAGAGGTACAGAGCATCAGTGTGTGGTGTGCTGCAGTGCTGTATAATGCATCACTTTGCTCACGCTAAATGTCACGTTTAGTACGATCCTGACGTTTGCTTGTTTGTGGCTTTAACTGACGTTGCATGACCAGACCAGGTGATCATCGCGGTGGGAAATGTCATGTTAAGCATTAAATCTGGAGGAGACTGCATGCTGTTATGTAAAATGTATGGGATCCCCAAGGCCATGTGTTGTGTGGACTAGTTTACATAGCACCCTTTGTAACAGCCAGATGTTGACCATTTTCTATTCAGTTCAGTCAGTTATTATGGCCCAGTTCTTTTTATCTAGTCAGTGTAACCCAGTCTCAGAACAAATCCACAGACTTTATTTAAGAGGGCCTCAGACTGCAATAGTGGATCAATAAGAGGCAAAATTAGAGCTTTTTTTTTTTTTTTCCATCTGTACACCCTTAGGCAACTGTAGCCTAAATAGTTACTCCAGATAGATTCTGCTCAAAGACGTCTGGAAATTAATTCCTCCCATTTGTTGGATTTCGACTGTTAATTACACCTACATGAATAATCTGTAATTCTAAATATTGCAATAACATTTTGAATGTACGGAACAGATGGTGCGATGCATGATATATGATACACTTAGCTATTCTTGGGAACATTTTCCCTCCAGTCTGTCTCATGGCACGTAGCGGTTTATCAAATTGGACAGAAAAGTTCCCTTCTGGTGTGAACCACAACAGATTTTATTGGAGAAAACCATATAGTGAACATCCGTGGAGCTGCGACATTGGAAATGAAAAGTTTCATTCCGAAATGTTATAGCCTGAAATACTGTCAGCTCTGCCGTCTTCATAACTCAAATGAGACCGTATTTAAAGGTGTTAAGTAAATCCCTTCAGCAGCTATAAGACTCAGTCATTTTTACGTCTGTGGTGAGCAAATACGGATTTTTTCCCATAACTCAGTAAAAATGAAGCTTTTTAAATGCTGGGATTGTTGTTCACTTGCACTGGTCACAAAAGAATTAAATCCACAGGGATTTGTGGGCATCTGTTGCAGTAGAACAATAATCAATATCGCTTCTCTCAGAGGTCAAACGCAGTATTAATGGAGGCCAAAAAAAGGAAAGAGTCCCTTACATGTTTTTCTGTTCATTTATTATCACTGCAGACACTCTTGCTTTATTGAGACAATGGGGAAGAGATGGGGTCATGACCCACGTACAGGCAAAGGTGACAGTTTGTAATTGAAGCCAGCTCCACTCAGAAATAGTACAGTAATTACAATCAGCACAGAGACTCCCAGTGTTATACCTTCTCCTCTCGCACACACACCTATTTTTTTCCCCTCTTGTTGGACAGAGAACCGAATCATTGGCAAGCTATCACCTTCTGCCTTCATTCTGCTTTATTTTTCTCTTGGACAAGCGTGAATTAATGAGACAAACAAAAAACGAGACAATTTGTACTGGATTTCTGTGCAATCTGTACCAAGGTCAATCAGGGCTAATGTGTTCCGTGTCCATCCTTGTTGTTTGAATGTGTTGCATTCATTGCCACTAGCGCTTTATTGCTTCTGGAGAATAAGTCAAAGTCAAAGCAGCTACCTTTAGTACAAGAGGGCAACACAATTAGATTTAGCCACCCATGAAAAGCCTTTTGTTTGTGAGTGTGGGTACATGGGAGGATGCATTTTAATCATACAAGGGTACAGTGTCACTGCAGAGAGAGAGAATGGGAAAAAGAAAATAAAAACAATTCTACATAATGCATCCAGGCTGTTGGCTGTATCAGCTCTCACTTCAAGAATTACCTGTTGTGTGCGAGCAATCTCCAGTATGGATTTTTCCCGCCAGCTCATTATATGCTGTTGTTACAACAAGAGAGCATTGGACAATCAGTCTGTTCATTGGTGTGTGCAACACTGATGCAACGTTCAACATCGAAAAACTAAGACTGAAAAAAATAAAATAAAATAAAACAAGACTTTTGATGTAATTTGTCCAATTCATGACAGTTTCACGTGTTGTCAGAAGAGCTCTGCAGCCAGAACTGAGCCTTTGCTAGAAAAGCCTGATTTGGGCAAGACAAACAAAGTAAAATAAATAAATAAGTTTAAAAAAAGAAAAATTGTGAACAATAAAGAGAAAGCGCTGTGAAAAACTGTAAATGAGCTTGGCTACGGGGGCTGTGGCGCACATGCTGCGTGTTAAACAGAGGGAGATTTTTTCGCATTAACCTCGACTACTGTCATTACCCTACCTGTGGGTCCCAAACTCATCGGTATACACAGCATGCCAGAGGTAGGTGGGTGGCGAGGGGTGCTAAACAAAACAAGCTTAATCAAGGAGCACAACAGTTTTCTCTTTCTTCTGTGTGGCTGACCTAATCAAATCAAGGAATGAGATTGATTTCACGAGGTGCAGATGGATCCCGTAGCAAGTCTAATTCAATGTGCCGGCTCTCCACTATGATGTGTGTTTTCTCGGTCCAGATGGTGCTGCTCGGGTTTGTAATTCATATTTCAGCATTTTACTCCCCTCACCCCTCCTCTCCCTACCTCCCGCCCTCTTTCTTTCACTGTCGCTTTCTCATTTTTTTCTGTTCTTTGCTCATAGTTTAACCACTGAGTAAATGAGTGTTGCTGTGGGTAAGTATCACAAACTCATCTGTCAAACATGTGATCCTGTGATCTTGCTAAATGTCACTAACAACACATGGCGACTGGTGAGTCTGTGTGGTGGAGGGGCTGGAGCTGATGTTAGGAAAGTAAAGCAGGGAAGGAGAGTTATGGCTTGCATAAAATGACAATGCAGCCTTTCTGCAGAATTATATAATGAAGTCAATTACATTAAAAGTTAAACTTCATTTCATCGTGGTTCATAAAGGTGCACTTATGCAGAGGGCTCTGTCTTTGTAATGGGGTTTCATTAAGATCTACACTGGTCTATACTGAAGCTCAGCTAAGATTTTAAGGTCATAATAATGGAATGTAATTAAACAGGTTGTATAAAGTTATTAAAATGCATTATCATTTTAACATGGGGTGGGAAAGGTGTTGCAGTTTTTCATGTCTAGAGGATAGTTCAGATAAAAAGTCAAAAGGTTTTGTGCACACTATAAATGATTCACACTATAAAAACAAAAACTGGAACTAATTTTAATACAGAAACTATGGATTGCATAATCTATTATGAATTTGTGATCAATTAAAATAATATCAATTGTACTTAATTCAACGCATAAATAAAATCAGTGAACACACCTGTAGTAGACAAGATTCACAATTCCAATTTTCTGTGCATTCCAATCAGCATATTTCAAGATTTATTTCCTATATCGTATATATAGACATGCTCAAATTTCCATAATTGGAAGCCACGCAGAGTCAGAGCCATTCTTTGGAGCTTATTCTTGTGGAAAGATGCAGATGTGCTCCACAGTGCCTGTTCGAGCTGTCAAAGTCATTGTTCTCAACCCGAGAAGTCGTGCAAATTAGCAAGTTTCAATGCCAGCTGTCACTGCTGAAAAGGCATGCATTGCTGGTGTTGAAAATTTCTGCAGGTACTGTATACAATACTTTTTTTTCTCTCTCTCTCTCTATAGAGGCTTGAAAAATGAGCTCTGACAGCTTTGGTTAAGCACTATGGTTTGTCTTATGGCAAACCTTTACTGTAGGCCGTTTCTTCAAAATCACCATAGGCTATATCAGTTTTACAGCAATTATGTGCTATAAATTCAGGTGATCACTCAAACCGTTGTAAGTTTTTTTTGTACTGAAATTTGCTCCGTTATGTAAGGGCTGTTTTTAGAGTGAGACCAGTTGTTGCCAAAAAAAAGAGAGAGAGAAAAAAATCATGACCTATATGTGTAAACATTCATGAATATAACTACTGATCTCCACTCCAGCATGATCAATATCCTAGCTGCGTTATTTTGGCTAAGTATCTTTTTGTATATTGGTAGCTTATGCCAGAATCCAAACTCACAAAGAGAGACACACAACGGCTATGCACTTATCGGCTGCAGTTTTTTCATATTCAAAGCCAGCACATCTCTATGGGACACATTTTTACAAGGCAGGTATAGAAAAGCAGTATTTGCTGAAGCCTAAGAACAAAAAGCAGTATAAATGAGGGCTTCATTGGCTATATTAATAATCATCTGTGCCTTCTCCTTTGAGAGGCCTGTGATATCGAGTATCATTAGACATGCAAATAACAGCTCCATTTTCCCGTCCCTGGGATTAGGAAGGAAAGAGAGAAAAATGAAGAAGAGGCATGGCTATGGCAGAAACAATTAAGCCATCCTCTTCACGGAAGCACTTGGCAGCCAGCTTCAGACTGGTAAGGGGGGACAGGAGGGGTCCTTTGGCGAGGCAGCAACGTCAACACGCTTGTCTGAGTGAATGTGCAATTGCACAGAGCATCGCTTTAAGATGTCAGATCACCTTGGAGTGGACGGCAGCTACAAGCACAAGCACTTCTTCTGTGTGTCATGATGCCACTATACATGTTTCACACTCTGTCTGGAGCAGAGACCCAGAGACAGAGAGCGGGAAGGGACGGGGGAGAACAAAGGAACAAGGAACAGAGAAAAAGTAGACAAGAGAAAAGAGAGGATCATCTCTGTTGTCTTACATGGCAGACAGCGATGCCATGTTCCTTTCATCCGTTTTCTAACCCTACATGGGCAAACATTGAGTGCATTACCACGTCGCTCAGAGACAAACTCTTCCAACCTTCCACTACACATTAGACAAATATCCAAGGCCTCTCTCACTTACATAATTGTATCTTTTTGGCTAAAAGAGGCCACCTTTTGCTTCCAACTGCACCACTACGATAGCACAAAATGAAGAAGTAGCAAGAGAAATGATACGAAAGCACTTCATATACTAAAGTAAAAGTCGTTTACTCTTCTCTCTGGTGGTTGGAAAGGGGGAGTGTGCATGGAAATTACCTCTCGTAACCCATTTCCCTGATTCCCTTGTTGCATTCACTTCATTTTCAAGCTATCCTCATCTTTCCACCTCTTGCTATCACATTAAAAATCTACCAGTGCTGGAAAAAAAAAAATCAATCAACGTCTGTTAAAGGTTATCTACGAAAAAAATAAGAAAACAGGTTAGGTCTAAGGGGTATTATAGCTGTAAGCAGCTCTATTTTTTAAGACAAGAAAAAAACCAACAACAACAACAAAACAAAACAGGTAGCTTCTTTGTGTCAGTCTATGAAGATGTGGGAAAAAATCATTGAAGATGCCAAATCACAATGAGGGATGAAGGATGAAAGCGTGCAGCCCGCTGAGTTCAGTCCATCGTCCTGGTGACAAAGACAAGACAGTGAGTAAAAAAGTAAGAAAGTCAAAAGTGACTCCCTGAAATACTCCCGTCTCCTCACATCTCTCTCTCTTTCACTCTCTTTCCCTCTTTATCACTCTCTTCCTCCTCTCCTGCTCTCGCTCTGTGTCTTTTTCTGGAATCGCCCATCGGTAATGTCAACAGAGATTTCACGGCACAGTGCCGGTGCATCAGCCGGGCTCACATTTCCCCTACCTGTGATTTACATCAGAGAAGAGGCTCATGGGGGATTTTCCGTGGCAGTGAAGGGAGGGGAGCGGTGACGGTGACACTGCTGATGGTGGTGGGTGAGTGGGGGTGGATGGAGCCAGTACCCCGGGGCTTAATGCAGTGAGGCACTCTAACAATGGCCGCGTCGACCACCACGCTGAGAGATGCTTTTACTGCAAAGGGAACCTGCATGACTGCATTCAGGCTCTACTGCTTAAATGTCAACATTCTCCTCATACAGCAGGCAGCTCCAGCTGAGTGGAGGAAAAGAGGAGTACATGGATTTGTGCAACTTTACATCACTAAAATGTTTTTTTGAAGGCTTGAATTGATATTTTTAGCTCATATTTGGACCATCTTAGTCACACACACAGAGAAACACAAGTGAGTTTTATTTATATAATCACATGGCTAGAATTCGCTGAAACACTATCTCGACCGTTAAGCTACATATACACTACCGTTCAATAGTTTGGGGTTACTTAGAAATGTCCTTATTTTTCAAAGCAAAGCATTTTTTTTTGTCAATGAAGATAACATTAAATTAATCAGAAATGCAGCCTAGATATTGTTAATGTGGTAAATGACTATTCTAGCTGGATTTTAATGGAATATCTACATAGGGGTACAGAGGCCCATTTCCAGCAACCATCATTCTGTGTTCTAATGGTACATTGTGTTAGTTAATCATGTTGAAAGGCTAATTGATGATTGGAAAACTCTTATGCAATTATGTTAGCACATGAATAAAAGTGTGAGTTTTCATGGAAAACATGAAATTGTCTTAGTGACCCCAAATTTTTGAACAGTAGTGTAAATAATTTAACATGTGACATCTTGACATGTTTTAATTCCCTGATTACTGCTCTATACTCTTTTTGCATTTCCTCTGAACATATTACACCCCTACTATGTAGAAAAGTGCTGTAGTTGCATTTTAGGTTTGCCTCACACCAGACTTTCTCCTTCCCATTTTTTTTCAAATATTTTTCAGTTGCAAGATGCTTAATCTCTCTCTCTCTCTCTCTCTACACACACACACACAC
This sequence comes from Amphiprion ocellaris, assembly GCF_022539595.1. NCBI lineage: Eukaryota > Metazoa > Chordata > Actinopteri > Pomacentridae > Amphiprion > Amphiprion ocellaris. The sequence goes on along the minus strand of NC_072766.1, from coordinate 27,525,858 downwards.
ACACACACACACACACACACACACACACACACACACACACACACACACACACACACACATATATGATGAAAAGCAGCACATTCTGATTTCAGCAATGTGCAAATCTGAGAGGTAGAGGAGTTCTTTTATACCAGCTGCAATAATATTTTACAATGCACAAAAATAACTTCGGTGGTGATATGTTGATATGTTTGTTGTGAAACTCCTGTGGCACTCCTGTAGATGATCATTAAAGGATCTATCTAGCCATAAAATTACTTTTTTAAATGTTTTTTGTCTCAGATTCATAGTTCATACACTGTTTCATTCCCCCAAATTTTGTTTGCAATTCCAATATTTGTACATCTGCATACAGAAATTAGACAGTTAAACAAAGGACCACTTACTTTGATTCAATATGATTTAGAGTCATTGTCCCTTCAGAATGTATTGGTGGGTGATGTGAACAGAGTGGAAAGTAGCCACAAGGCAAAATTAATTGATCTCTCTCTCTCTCGCTCTCTCTACATATATAAATAAATATATATATATATATACATATATATATATAATTGCAAATAATCTCCTTGAAATAATTCAGCAGCATTATCTCCTTCCAGCACAGCACTAAAGTCTGAGTCCTATGTTTTCAACCCAGCCTCCTCAGAATTATGCTCCTTCACAACTAAACTTCATTCTCAGTTATTTTTAGATGGAAATGTATTCCTGTCCTTGGTAATGTATCACAAATATGTTTCTAATCAGCATCATCATTCATTACTTTACTGTCTCTCCTGAGCAGCCAACCAATCATATATTTAATGGGGAAGGACTCATCACCCTGGGAAACCCAGAAAATGGAGGAGGAGCTTCAAATGTGTAGTCAAAGGATTGAAATTTAAACCAACCCATGTTCAATTTCTAAACCTATTCAAGTAGCTTCATGCCACCATCCTCTCCTCCCACTTCCTTGCACAGACTCTCCTGTTCCATCAAACTAGAAGCCTTTCACACAGTGTCATAGGTGAGAAAATCTGTTCATTTAAAAACAAATTAAAATCCATCACAACACATTTGTAAATGCAATTCATTTGAATAGGAAAATCATTTTGTGGAGACTGGGTTGATATGTGTTTGTAGTCTAGTTGGGGTTCCTTCCGTCTTTTACTACATCCATTGCCCTGCCTGTAAGAGTAACTAAATCAAGTGTAAACCCATGCATCTGTAGAGGTTGTTATGGTTATCAGTAATGAAGTGCTGCACAGTCGAATTGCACATAATTCACCCTCTTTTCTCATCATACTGTATTACTATTCGAGGCTCTCACATTCTGGTTTTACAACATTATTCCTGTCACTGTTTCTCAGGCCTTCGTTAAACCCTGAGCATAATACAAAGGTGGAAAGCCATCTTACTCTGGACCATATACTAGGGAAGGATTGCTTCATTCATAAGAAATTAAATGTAACTGTGTGCTATTTGCCAAACCAAGGTAAATTAGTTTCTAACAAGTGCTAGGTCAGACTGTTGCAACATGTAAATAGCACAATAAAACTGGAGGCAAAGGACTAACCTAAGGATTAGACACTGTTATCACTCTCCAACTGATTGACTGGTCTTAATATAAGAATCATGTTAAATATTAACTCTGCCTTAGTTGGTAGATATTCTCTGGTTCTGCCAAAGGTTTATATCCATCAGTAAAACAGGTCAAAACACTATCACTTAAGTAGCCTCTTGAACATCTTTTGCTATTAATGTAGCATTTCAAAAGTACAAATACTTTGGTTTTATTCTCTGTGTGTCGTGTGTCTGTGCTGGTATCTTAGTAACCCCTGGATAGGGTCACTGTCAACAGTTTGGTAGAAAGTACTCAGGACATTCTTTCAAAGTATAAAGGGCTCTGTTTCTTTTCGTGTTTTTTTTCATGTCATTTTTCAATTATTTAACCCTTAGATGCATAAGTGAGTCAAAGATGACATGGTGAGGTTGTTTTCTTCCAATATCTTTGTAATGAAAAGTTGTTATCATTTCATATTCCAGCTATTCTTCAAAAAACATGTTTTTGATATCATTCCGTTCAAAATTTTAAGTTACCTTTTTTATACTTTTAAAGAAATTGTAATATTTGTATTACATCCCCAAGCTCTTTATCACTGGTAATATCATACAAGAGGTGATGCAGTGCACAAACTTGGAGGGACAGAGAGCAGCAACAGTGTAAAAATGTCAACAAAATGGATGTTGACATTCTTCTATTGCTGTTCTGTGCAATATTCTTCTTTTTCCAATGATCAAAATGTTCAAAATGTGTTATAAAGTAAAAAATAAACATATTTCGCTCATAAATCATTCCTGTGTGGACAAAAATATAATACAAACAATAATGCAAATGATTATTCTTAACCAGAATGACAAAAATGGCATAAATACACATTGATTCTTATACGGGTCATTTTTGATCCACTTATGGAAGAATGTAGGGTCCAATCACTCGTGCATCTAAGGGTTAAAAACTCAAAAAAAATATCTCAAAGCAGATTCTTCTATATTTGATGACACTCAAGCAAACTTGAGATATAAATGATGTTCATTAATGTTTATTTATTGAAAACATTATTTTAAAATAGACATGCATAGTGTCCCATAAAAACAGCCATGGAAGACTTTTCATCTCACATAGCAACAAAGTCAGACATCTATTATGGTAGATGTGACACTGATTTGTTGATATCTATTATATGACTGACAACCACAAATAAGCCTCATATATATGTATATCTAGAAATGATCACACGTCAAACATGAAACCAACAGAAGAGCCGTTGCATGATGTGTGTTGTGTTGGTTGTCATGTCCGGAGCTAACGAGCAGGGACTCGGGGGTTGGGACGACATGCCATTTGTCTCCCATAATAAGACATGAGAGCTCACAGACGTTTGAAGGAAGTCAGCATTGCAAAACGACTCCTTCCTGGAAAGACACACGGTGAAGCTTGCCAGGAAGGCTTTTTATTTTTTTTTCTTTCTCTGAGTCAGTGTGTGTGTGTGTGTGTGTGTGTGTGGCTGAATGAATGTATGCGCACTTGTTTGTTTGTGTGTGTGTGTGTGTGTGTGGGTGGGGGGGGGGTGGGGGGGGCAGATATGTGTGCGCATCCTTGCTCGCTAAAATGTGTGGAAGACACAGCCTGTGGTGTGTGAATGTGTTTGTGTGTATTTGTGTGTGTGTGTCCCTGTACAAATGCCCCCTCCCTATTACAGCTGACTAGTAGATGGATGCTGGCTGTCACACCTGCCTGACTTTGTTCCTGCCAGATGCAGTGGGGTCACAGGGAAAGCGCCCAAACACTCATCAATCTCAACCATTGTCCAACATTCTTTCGGCTCCGGCAACAGCTTCCAATATCCATTTAGTCGCTCCAGATGCTGGCAAAAATGCTTACATACACAGAAATGGGGTGGCCAAACCTATTGACCTGTGCTGTCGGTACGGGTGGATGAAAAACAAAGGACGTCACAGGATCAGGAATAATCTCTAAGTGCTTGTGACAAATAAAAGTTTAACTTTGCATTTGCTCTGCGAGGTCGTCATCGTCATTAGGCTGGCAATAAAAGAAATTGAATTTGGGGCGCTCCCAAAGGCTGCTGTCGAGTGCGATGCTGTGAGCGAGTGCCAGTGTACTCGTTGCAACCTGAGGTCTTTTTATTTAATAACATCAAAGCCAAATTGAGGAGCTTTGGAGTCACTTTAGAGGAAGAAGTGGGGGCGGACTGGAAGGTCTAAAGGTTGCAGGTATGAAATAAAACCAATCACATGGCATTGCCGACATGTTCCAGCTGAATTATGGAAGGAGGGGAATGCAGTGGAGTTAACAGTTTGGCAGCATATCCAAAAGCAAAATAATGTGCATCCTTTTGGTCACAAACAACAGTTTTGCCTTTGTGAACGCACCAAACTCAATTACATTTGAAATACACTGCTGGCCTGATGCGAATGCCACACGGAGAAGCCAGAAAAGTAATTTCCATCATTCTGGCTCATGCAGACTTTCACAGTTCCCTTGATAGGAAGCAGCACTTGAGTAGCCAATCCGCTAATGGGAGGGAGGGAAATGGAGATAGAAAGTATGAGTCTGACAAATAAATTTATCCTGCTGGAGTTTTTGCTTCCTACTGCTCCAAAAAAATGTTTTTGATGAGCTTGTAGTGTCTGAAAAATTTATTGCAAAATATGTAATAGACAGAAACAGAGAAACAAAAAACTTTAATGCCACTGAACAAAGAGAAGCTGGTGTATAATGTGTTTTAGAACGGGAAATCATTCAAGTTGTGTTTATAATTTGTTGGTTAACCAATGTTGCTGTGGGTCACACTGTCGTATCCTAGAAAGATGTTTTCATGCAGCAGCGTGTCTTTTTTTTTTTCCTTTTGACATGGCATAGTTTCTCAGGGTGCTAAAATGTTCTTCAAACAGTAAGGGTGTGAAAATACAGTTCTCTCACGCTCCTCGTTTTTTCCTCCCTCCCCTCATCTCCCTCTCAGCTATGTTTCTTAGCATCATTTCGACATTTTCACCCCTCAGCTCTTCTTCTCCCTTTTTAATTCTCCCTCTCCCCCTCTGGGCCTTCTGAGGGTTGGGAAATAATGTACACAAACATAACAGTCGAACAGGAGAAGCGCTTATGTTGTTTACGAGAGGAAAGACGAGAAGAAAAAAATGAGAGGAGAGAAAAAAGGAGAAGGAAGAAATCATCACAGCACGCATTTCCATTCCCGTAGCCACTTTAATTGTGAAGAAATCAGAAAGTTGGGAGAATTCCCCTCAGTATGCAGATGCACTTTGATGCTGTCACTCACACGGTGTGGGGCTTTTGATTAGGCCTTGTCTGAGCACTCAAGGCTCATGACCACACTTGGCAAGCAGGAGCCATTAAAATCCCAGCAACTCTGGCTTCCCCCTCAGTCTTTCTGTCTCTCTTTGTCTTTCTCTGTACTCCAGCTGGGTCACCTCTGCAAGGGATTTGATACTGAAGGTAACAACACTAATAACGTCTGCTTGTAATGCAGGGAAAAGGGGGGTGGGGGTGGGGGATGCAGCAAAACCTAATTAAATAAGGCAAAATTCCTCAAAGATAACGATATTTACTCTGTACTCATTTGATTATTACTGACCAAACTAGTGTGACTTGGAAAGAAAAGGCAAGGAACCATGAGCTATGATTTAGTGTGTTTTAATTTAGTTAGTATTTGCACTTAATTTGAGTATTTTCAGTATAAGCCACTTTATGCAAATAAGCATAACATGGTGTACGCTCACTCTGAAGGAAGCCACTTGTAATACTTTCAAGTTTAATTTTTCAACTACAGTTTTTAGCCGTAAGCCTTGCACATTTCAAAGTAGCATGATCTTGCAAGCAGGACCTTTATGTCTGAACTATCACTTTTAATATACACTACTATTCAAAAGTTTGGGATCACCCAGACAATTTCATGTGTTCCATGTGTTTTATTCATGTACTAACATAACTGCACAAGGGTTTTCTAATCATCAATGAGCCTTTCAACACCATTAGCTAACACAATGTAGCATTAGAACACAGGAGTGATGGTTGCTGGAAATGTTCCTCTGTACCCCATGTAGATTTTACATTAAAATTCAGCCGTTTCCAGCTAGAATATTCATTTACCACATTAACAATGTCTAGACTGTATTTCTGATTTATTTTATTTTATCTTCATTTAAAAAAAGCTTTTCTTTCAAAAATAAGGACATTTCTAAGTGATCCCAAACTTTTGAACAGTAGTGTGTACACAATGATGTGTGTTTAAAACTTGTGGACATTTTATTGTATTTTTTTAAATTTTGTAGTACTTTCTACTTTCTGTAAATAGCATCCTGGAACATGACAGCATGACATCCACAGTGTTGCTCCAACACGGACAACATCCTTCTCTTCCTCTTTAAATGTTGGTCGTGTGTGTCTCTTGTCAATAAAGAAAACATAGAACAAAAAAATGTGGGGTAAGTAAGTGACCCATCATTGAGACGCTTAAATAGATAGAATGGCCCTCATGTGATGTGATGTGTAACGTTTTACTACCTCCCAAGGCCTAATATAATAATTGGGTGAAACCTTTGATTTGGTCAGGTTTCATCTGAAAGAGTAGCAAAAACCGGACTTTACTGGTGTTAAGGTGTCACAGCTGACAGTATGTAGTGCTTATATATTTTACAGGCCCGTGAGACAGTCCAGTGTTTACCGTCTAATAAATAAATAAATAAATGTGTACTTTGTGCTGTTGAAAGTTTGAAAAGCGACGGATGGTAAGTGTGAAGCAAAGATGCAGTGGCCATGTGTGACAGAAAGACAGGGAACCAGAGACGGAGTGACACTTACAGAGAGAATGACACTTCCACTCTGCCGCCCACTCCTCTGCACGACCACACTTCCTCTCTGCCTTTGCCGAGTCCCGGGGACATCTTCCATGCATGCTGGGTGTCACAGCAGACGGATGACTAGCTTCAGTAGCACCATGCCATTTCCCCTTCTCACACTAAACTGTCACAACCCCCTCCTCCATGCCGTCCCGGCCTGCCGGGCCTTACTGCTTATTGGCCCGGATTGAGATTTGCACACAGAGATAACTAGAAGGGAAGCACATATTCATACGTGCACGCTCTCACAAAAACAAGTATCTGTGCTTCACTCTTTGTGCTTGTAAATTACACTCAGCGTGAAACTCCATGGCCACACTGTCATCCTACTAACCAACTCTGGAGCCTCTTCTCACTCACAAGTACAGTGTGTAACTTTACATGGATGAACTGCTGTAATGCTAAAGGCCGTGTCAGTAAATCTTTCCACAAAGTCCACAAGGCACAAACGAATAACAGACTTTCCCATTAGCAATAATAGCAAGACAGAAATTGTGATAAAACTGCTAAAAATCCAACAACATCTTCAAAATGTCCAGCTTGTTTCACAAACTTAACATTCTTAACCTCACATGGCTGTTACAGCTTCTGAACTATAAAAAGCAGTCAGTCCCCTAAGCACACACACCTCTGAGCTGTGTGCCCGAACGACTTCCAGTACCAGTAATAATTATTAGGACAGTTGCAACCACTGCCAGGAAATTATCATAAGCAGCCTATTGCTGTTTTCTCTGCATTCCAGCGATTGGAGAATAAACTGGAGAAAAAACAAAACCAGGCGTAAAACAAATGCTACCCCCAAGACAACACACAACAAACAGAATATTCAAGAGAAGAGGAAACTACTGTATGGAAAGGGATATAAATGTTTCACTCTGAGAATTCAAGATTTGCCAATAGGAAAGCTGTGTCAAATCAAAATTTGCTACCAATTTGCTCTTGTTCAGATTTCTGGAGGGCATAGTGGCTTGTTTGTGTCCCATGTCAGAGTCAGGATGGTTCTGAAATTAAGTTGTGACAAAACATGCACAGTTACTATACAGGGAAGAAGGATTGTACCAGCACTGCAGTGCACCATTTATTATTATCAATATTCGTGCATTAAAGTTCATTTGCAAAACCGCATGAACGCCTCTGGTAAAATCTACCCCAGCTCCGTCTCCACTTTAAATCTCTCATAAATCTCAGACCATCCCTTCTTCCACCAGCATCATCACAGTGAGCTGCACTTTTCAATTTCTGGAGTGAGAAAAGGACAGGGGATAAAAAGCCTCTTCCAGTATTACATCTTTTCTACTTTATTACCAGTCTTCTGGGAAAATGGGGGCAGCTTTGCAGCTTGGCTATCTGTTTACATTTTCTTTACAAGACTATATTGGAATTATAATTGTGTTCTATGGCGCCTTCTTTTGGTGCCTTGCTCTGTTTAAAGGTCCTGTGGACCTGGGGAGATGAAGAAAAATGGACCCCTTTTGAGGGATTCGATTACTGAGGAAGAAAATGCAGCTGCACACTGGCCCTTTTTTCTTGTCCCTTTTCTGTTTTCCTCCAGGTGCCAATCTCTCGGGATGCTTGATATTAGAGCTGGAATGGCGCTGACGCAAAAGCACTGGGAAATAATTTTCTGCAACAAAGATGGAAACAGGCAAAAGGAAATATAAGCGAGATAGGTCATTATGAATCAGATAATTGAAAAGACGTCTAATGTGACTCCCACTGACTACAAGTTCTGCTGAAATGATCTTACTTGCTTTATTGACTCATGTTTTTCTTCTTTTAATTTTCTTTTCTCTTCTTTGTCAAGGTTACCAAAGGTCACAGTGTTGAATTGCTGCTGTTTTTTTTGGAGGCTTTGATGTTGCCATAGTGTTGATATAGCATTGTGCTGAAAACTAGCCTCATGAAGAAATAAAAATAGAAATAGAAATATGTCCTAAATGCATTTACCTTTTTTGAATCTAGCCTTTGCTTTCATTTGATGGAATCGTGTTGCTATACACTGAACATGATCATGCCTTAAAAAATGCAGGCATTGCTGCTTTCATTTATTATATTCTATCATTTACTTTCAAACATTTTCCAACTGTTCATTTTCACCACGTTAAGACTTAGAGAAAAAACAAAAAGAACACCTTATTACCAGTGACACCACAATGTGACACGCAGGTTACACAAACACAGCATAAATATTTCATCACAATATGGATAATTGCTGATATTCTTGCAGCTCAACTACATTGCATCGTGCAGTGGGGTGAGACAGTGAATTTGTATCCTTAATAATGTTTAGAATTAATTAAAATGCAAAGCCACGAGCCCAGAGTGCAACCACAGGTGGCAGTGAAGAGAGCGCAGTGAGAACAGCCGTGATGAGTGCAAACCTCCATGACTCCTGTCCATTTAACTGATAATTTCTAATTTTATTATTGTTATTCTTATTATTTTTGCCACCATTTCAATGAGATGAGTTTGCCATTTTATACAACAATTTCCTGTGTAATATCATTCTGTCAATAAGTAATTACTTGCTTGGCAAATTGCTGTGCAAAATGTTCATCGGAGGGGAGAAGATCCATATCAATTGTTCATTTGCATAATGCAAATGAATCCTCTGAGAGGAAAAAACAAGTTTGCTGCCATCACTGACAGTTGGATACCAGCACTGTTGCTGGAAAAGCATAAGTGCCTTCACTACAGAGTAGCACAAAGGTCTACAGCATTTTGCTGCTAGGAGCAGGAAACTAAACCAAGTCCAAGCTGCAGGCTGATGGAATGATTTTTTTTTTTGTTGTTGTTGTTGTTGTTTTGTGTTTTCCAGATACAATTTCAACTGGCAAGAGAAAAAAATGGTACCAATATTTGACAAGTGGAACAGGGGTTTGTGAGCAGTTGTCCATTTACTGATACATTAGTAGAGGATGAGCTTCCCGCCACTCCATTAGGCTTTACTCTGATAGAGTAACACCATTTTAGCCGCCTGTTTGCTTAATATGCAGGATCCGGCCTTGTCTATTTGTTTCTAATCAACTGATAAGACGAAAGGCCTTTTCTACAGCCCCTGGAGGATGAAAACCAAACTCCTAATGGTCATTAGTAGCAATTATGTTCCGTAACTGGCACACCCCTCTCTACTTTTGCTGTGTTAGCTGCTTAGGTGCGTGTGGATCCAGTGTGGACACAAGGGACACTGAATGGAGCTCAAGAGCATTTCAGGAGACACTCATATGCTGAGGAAAACCACGGCTCCTATCTGATGATGGATAAGTTTAGTTTCCTGTCTGATTGCCTGCTGTGATTGGAATAACTTGCTATTTGCACTCACGTGTGCACAGTATTGAGTGAGTGTATTGTTAGTTCTATTTGAAAGGATGGTAACAGTGCCTCAATTGCTCCATGACTCAAAAATCCCCTCTATTCTCCTCCACGTTGAAAGCATCATTAACACAGCACTCTGACTTTACGGTAATTGCAGTGTTGTCAAAGACATCTTGAGGACACTTCATGAAGCTACACTGTAAGACCATCGCGGCATGCGGCAGCACCATCCAATTAGCTAACTCAGCTCCTTTACTACAGGATTCAGGAGACTTGTGATTTTTATGCAAAACCACTAAGATCAAACGGCCTCTGCCCTAATCCCCGGAGTCGAACCTGGGGAGTGTGATCCTTATCGACAAATGCCGAGCCGCTGCAGAGCAGGATTGTATTACGAATGCACATAGACCTTTTTGACATGCATTTTCCCTCTGCACCAGTGATGCAACAAAGACAGGAATCCCGCTCCTACTTTTGTATTGTAGATGTTAGCGCACGTATTGCATGTAGAAATCCAGCTCGAGACACCTGATCTGAATCCTAACTTGATCTGATGCGGTATTTGTTGAAGTAATACAGCACACTCAGGTATCTGCTGAGTTAAATCCCTCCATCCTATTTTCATCTGTGTGTTGGACTGGATATGATCCATTTATGAATCTATTGAATTTTTGAATCCCTAGAGATCATTTCTAAGAAGCTCCTGCAGATGAATAACTGGATAAGAAATGGGATATTATGGATATTATGACTATTGTTGAGCTAAACTGACATATAAATAGAAGCAACATCACACACTTAAACCATTGTCTTTATCAGATGTGTGTGAGCAGCAGCAGGAGGACTGTTAGTGTACTGTAGGATTCAGCTGTGTAAACAGGACAACAGAATAGCCTCTCACACACTAAAGCACACACACATACACACAGCACTCAGCAGTGACGAGGAAGGCCATTGTCAGAAAACTAATAAAGAGGCAGCGTGTTGCTGCAGTGCGGTAATTACACATCCCAGGATATCAGCACGGTATTTATAAAAACACCAGGCATCAACAAAGAAGAAAAGGTCATCAAGACAGATATGGTATTAGCATTTTGACTGTACACACACTGAGCATGTGCATGATGCAGACAGAAGCGCATGTGTGTGAGTGGGCATGCACAGGTACACAGACACACCGAAAAGATAATGTCATGTTTTCTTATCTGGTCACTCAATGAGACACATAGACAATGTGTGTTTGTGTTTGCATGTGCATCTGTGTTTATGGGCCTGCGTGTTACTGTGTGCAGAGAGAGGCACTGATAAACATGCCACATCCTGGCAAGTGGTTCAAGCGGGCCCCTGCTTCTGTAAACACTGAGAGTACTGCACAGATTGAGATGGAGGGAAAGGAGGACCTGTGTGACTGCTTCCATCCAGATGGAGGCTACAATGGTTTTGGGGTTGGCCCAGGTCATTTCCCTCGATGACAAACCATTCAAAGATCTGTGGACCCATTCAAATATTGCTGCCTCACCGCAGCTGCTCCTCGTCTTCATCAGCTAACAGCAGCAACGCGGTTTCATGACAGATAAAGCACAGAAAGTAACATAAAAGGGCACTGTGCCATTTGGCACAGATTTCCTCTTCTTAGAGACAAGGAGCGTCATCTCATGAGGCACTGGGGGGGGGTTTCCCTCTAAGACACAGCTCCTCGTTTTTGTGAGATTTAAAAAGTCTTTACACTTGTCTTCATTGCTCAGTACTTAAAAAAAGAAATTACACAAAGGATGATATTGTTGACAATGATGTAGTTTAAAAAATGATTTTTTTATTTTGACTTTAGCAACCTTTTATTTTTTTTCTAAGTATGTGAAAACATAACATAAATGTAACAAAAAGATACAGTAATAAATAAAAGACACACAGTATTGCGGTGTGGGCCTTGCTCCAGCTTCAACCACAGACAGAGGTTGGGTGAAGTGGAAATTCTAAATTGCCTGTAGGTGTGAATGTGAGTGTCAATGTGTTTCGTGTGTGTGTGTGTGTGTGTGTGTGTGTGTGTGTGTGTGTGTGTGTGTGTGTGTGTGGGTGTTTGATAGATCAGCAGCCTGTGAGGGTGCCAATCTATCGCCTCCTGCCCAGTGCACACTGGGGCCGGCTCCAAGCCCCCTGTGACCCTGAGTGGGATAAGCTTAGAAAATTGATAGCTGTTTGTGTGACAAGATCACCTCTGCATTTACATTCAATTATCATAATTTGAAGTGCAACATGTGAAGAGAAGTCATATGTATGCTTCTTGCAATGTTTATATCTGCAATTATTAAAACTGTATTTTTTTTAACAGGGTTAAGTTTAATTTGTATTTAGCTGTCTCCAGTGGCATTGCCTTTTAATGACTAAATTGTATCTACCAGTGGGCGTAAATCTTTGTTTCTGATTATTATGTAATTTGATCAGTACAAATTCTGTGTGGGACACAGTAAAAATAATTTTTCTTCAATTCCAGTGAGCGCAGACAGTTAACCAGCTAGTGGGCTGAAATTGTTAACAGTTCTCAGTCCCATCTGCTATTTGACATTTGAGCACTTCATTTGTTATTCTGTGTAAGGATTCAATTACCAAATGCTGAGGTTACACAACCAGAACAATAGTTAGACAGCCATCTCTTGGATAAATTAGAATAAACACAAAACTAGTTAGCCTTGTTTGCTAGCTTTCACTTTTCTGAGTGGAAAACAAACTTAATCGTAAGCTTGACTACTAAAATGTTAAATGTTTGATGCTATAAAGAGACGACGGCTGCTGGATTAATCTCCTAAGAGGCCTTTCGACAAAACTTTGTTGTTCTTACTGACTCATTTTAAATATGTCACCACCCAGTAACCAACCTTCACACAAATGCTGGAATTTCTCCAAAATATACATTTTTGGACAGTTTCTTATTTTCCTGTGATTGTAAATTCCAAATTCAGGGGTTCCTAATGTTAGTCAGAAAAAAGGTGATATTATTTGAATATCTAAAATTGGACTTGTTACTAATTATATTGTCTAAACACAATCAATTACTCAATTAAAAAAACAATTCTATTCATGTGAGTGCAATTGGTTGCTGCCTTACATCTATGGAGGAATAATGCAGTTTGGCAAAATTTTCTGTGTGTTATTTACTGACATAAAAAATGAAGCAATTCAATAAAACACAGCTTTACAACAACAATGCAGTATGTCTGTACTGTCCTATTCTCTCTCCCCTACACTCTCTCCCTTCGAAGCAGATTGCTACTTACCCTGAGCCTGGTTCTGCTGGAGGGTTCTTCATGTTAAAAAAATATTTTTTTTCATCCCATTGTTGCCGTAGAACTCCTCAAAGGAAATTGTTGGATTTTCTGTGTGTCTCTCTGTTGTACAATATTGTATGATCTTGGCCTTACTATGTGAAATGTCCTGAGATGACAAAGGTTGTGCATTTGTGCTATGAATTCAATCATGAGCTCAGTACAAACCTGAAAATATCTTCCAAAAGTCTTCACACTAGATTTTACAAGAGTGGAGACAAGGTGGAGGATGGTGAACCCATTCTAATAAATATTCTATGTCTGACATACAAATGTCCAAACAAGTTTGCAATTAATTAAAATATTATGGAAAGAAATAGAGTGCAGTGTGGGACACCAGGAGAGTAACCAAATTTGGTCAGTTGGTAATTCAAGCATGGGAACGATACTACACAACCCACTCTATGTGCACCTTTAAAAACAATTACAGACACTACGTTGCAAAGTTTGGGGTCACTTAGAAATGTACTTATTTTTGAAAGAAAAGCAGTTTTTCTCAGTGAACATTAATGAACATTAAATTAATCAAAAATACAGTCTAGACATTGTTAATGTGGTAAATGACTATTGTAGCTGGAAATGACTGATTTTTAATGGAATATCTCCATAGAGGTACAGAGGCTCATTTCCAGCAACCATCACTCTTGTGTTCTAATGCTACATTGTGTTAGCTAATGGTGTTGAAAGACTAACTGATGATTAGAAAACCCTTGTGCAATTATGTTCACACATGAATAAAAGTGTGAGTTTTCATGGAAAACATGAAATTGTCTAGGTGACCCCCAATTTTTGAACGGCAGTGTACTATATCATTTAGTATATTATCATTCCAGGAATACAACATTCCAGAGTCAGTAGTTCAGCATGTTACATCTCAACTGCTAGCAATGGTGATCATCAGATATCAGTCAGCCACTGCCATGGTGGCTTGGAGCTTCAACATTGCTTCCACAAACCCCCAAAAGATAAAAAATAAAAATTGCAGTTCAAACTACACCATCAGCAAAGGTAAAGAATTCCAAGAAAAGAATTATGACTCCAGTTTGGCTGCAAGTTCTGCCAAAAAGCATATCCTTGTTTGAAATCTTTAATAAAAGCACTTCAGAAGGTGTGATCTTGTTTGACATCATCATCAAGTCATAACCAATAAGCCTCCACAATGCTACTACATACGCTTTGATAACTTAACTAAATGTTCACTCCTCCACCATTACACCAGTCCACTCTTTCATCAAGCTCTTCATCTGTGATGATGTTACACTAATTGGATGTTCTATTATTCATAAAAGCAGAAGTTTTTCTTGGAACTCTGCATTTTATTAAACCACAATAGGGAAGACCGGGTGTTAGCAAAGATTTGTTAATATTTCATCAGACAGACCATCGGTGCATGTACACTCCACAAGCAGAAAAGCAAGCAGTTGCAGCTAGGATAAAGGCAATTAGCCAGACTTCAACAACAGAAGGCCTCCAGCCCCTAAAAGCTTTTCACATGTTTCTGGCATTCTCTGTTCACTGTCCCTCAACACTTCGTTTTGTTGCCATCGAGAGCACAGGGAGCAGCTGAGAGGCAACGTCAACATGCTGCATTGCTCGTTCTGCATGCGGCGCTGTCACACATGCACCAAGATTCTTTAGGACCAGTTTCAACATCCTGCACGCTCGGCCCTGATTCCCATTAAGCATTCCTGATTCATCTGGATTTTATATTATAACGTTTTGAATTTTTCATGCCCCCCCTCGCCCCCCTCCCCCACTTCCCTCCATATCCCATCCCCTTTCTGATGTGACAAAAAAGAGAAGACTTAATCGAACTTGGGAGGAGGAAAAAGTGTCAGTTTCACATACACAAAGAAGCATGTGTTTCCATCACCTGCTTGTAACATCCAGTGTGGTTTTTTTGTTTGTTTTTTCTTGTAGTCACTTCATTTATAAGTCTAGATGTATTATGCACACCTTAGAGACACAAACACAAGGAAAGGAGATTATTGGAGGGATACAAGTGTCGGCAAAGGTAGAACGTAAGCAAGGTTGGAGAAAAGAGTGTAGGGGTTATGTGGGTGCTGCCCTTTCATATCCCCCACTCTCTTCCCTTGGCTAAGATTTCAGCTACCTTTTTGTTCTTTCTTCAGAAGGGATCATTAAACCGAAATAACGCATTTGTGAGAAAGGTCAAAGCCACAGTCTGTTCGCACTCAGATACAGACTTAGGAGAGGTTGCATTGAGAGAGAAGAGTGCAAAGGCAAAGCCATTGATTCCGCTTGTGTATTTTTTATTTATTTTTTTATTGTGAAGTCAGTGATTGAGGTGAGAAACCCTATGCCTTCTGCTTGGTGGTGATGATAATCATCACCTTTAATACCTGTAATAGGTGAAGACACCGATCTTCAAGTAAATGTCACATCCACTGTTTACTGAGGCCGCTTTGTTGTTATTATGTTATATGAGGCAGGTGAGTGGGGAAGGGAGGGAGGAAGGAAAGAAGTGAGGAGGGAAAGTAAGGAGGCGGAGGAAAAGGGTTGAGGACTGTCATCTTTTAAGTTCCAGAAATAGGCACTCACCCCCAACCGATCCAAAACTCCCTTCCCATTGTCTCTCCTACTCCAGCCCACGTGTGCTCCCAGCTAACCGTGAAGCCAAATGCACATCCAGTCGCACAATAACAACATCCATTCTTAACAAGATTACTCCGGCAGTCCCAGTTTGGCTGATGGGACGTGTATGGGAGCAGAGGCGCAAGGATAAGCCGCCTGCAGCCGCCTGCAGCATTTCACATACACTGGGATCTATCCATATGAGAGGAACTGCCTGGGGAGTTGAGCCAAACATCGAGCCCACAACAGCACACTGGCACAGGAAGCAGGAATCTTTAGTCACTGCTGCTGCTGTGGCTTATGCCCACAAACACTATGTCAAAGGCAAGGGCCAATTAGCAGGTTTCAGATAATCATAATCTTTTGATTTGAATAATCAGATTTGAATAATTGTAACCTCATTTACTGCTACTAATGCTTAGCCAGTGATTCGACTTGAAAACACAATCCAGATACATAAGCAAGCAGAAGGTCCAACGTCCTTCTGCTTACTTGTTGCCTTAATTTAGTTGTCTATTGCTGCCTGTTTAGAATCTGATTATGCACAGGTGGGTGTTTTTTCTAAGAAATCAACAATCGTTTAAATGTCAACAGAAGACAAAGGCCACAAGGCTTAAGTCTGTTAAATTGCAAATGCACCTCTTGATGCTTTGAAAAATATAACCCAAACAAAGCAAAATCCCCCTATTTTAAAAAAAAAGAAGACTACTTTAGACAAGACAATGCACCAGTCAAGCCAAGGTGAACCACTTTAATTCCTATAAATTAGTTAGAGCAAAGTTCAAGGCAGGGTGCCAGATGATTTAGCCCGCTAAGCGCTCGTCCTCCACACAGCCAGCACAGGCCAAGTCCAGTGAGCCAAGGAGTGTGAGGGAGGCAGGAGGAGATGAGAAGAAAAGGAAGCGAAGGCAGCTAAGAGAGGGCTGGGGCAGGTGAGATTTGGACTTAATGAGACGATGGGGCTTTTCTGGATTTTAACTGGAAGAGTTAGACTGGCAAACACTGGCATGGAAGCAAGCTAATCACGGTGACGCAGTCCAAGGTGAAACCATAAAGGAGCCATTTGCCATGAATTAACGCTGATGTAGCCGCTCAGGAAAGTGGCCCCCGCGTGAGCTGCTCACTGTACAACATGGATTTAATCATGCCGAGCCACAGATGTGAGCGATAGCAGCAAGCTTGTTATTTTGCTCAGGGACTCTGAAGCCGTGTGAATGGATGTGCTTTCTTGTTAAATTATTATTGCAGCTGATGCATGTACACAAGAGAGCTTCCAGGGATAGCGGACGAGACACGTCATGTGCCTCCTTATGATACACTGAACTGAAACATGATTTCAGCTCCCTTATGAAAATACAGACAGAAAAAAAAAATACAGTATGCAATTTAATGCACAGCAGTCACTGAGTGCATGTGAAAGGAAAGACAGGACATGGTGAGCTCACTCTTTTTAAGTGTGGGTGTGTGTACAAAGACATGAAGAGGGAAACAGAATGAGTGATATTTTAAAAATGACACATCTGCCAATGGTGAAATGGAAGTGAGCACTACAGCGCTTCTACTAAATGATCACTGACAGGCCGGTAAAAATAAAAGAACTTGGCAATAACATTTAAGATACAAGCAATGCTGGTATACTGGAAAAGTAATAATGCCAGCGAGGATGAGGTCAACTGTAAATCTGAAACATCACAGATTTCAGCCTGCAATTTTTGCTCAAAGCACATATAGTGCAGTTTAGAGAGAAATCTTTCATAAATATGACCACTCTGACACCTCAGCAAATGTTTGCAAAGATACGCTGGCTATAAAGCTTCATGGACACGCTGTATTTACTGTTGCACACATAACCCTCATGTCTAAATATACTCCAACCAAGCCTGTGTCCGCTCATTTCATTTCGGTCTCTCTCAACACTCTTGAATGGACTACTGTAGGACACACACATGCACATACGCAGCTTGTTAATAGGAACCAGGACGACAATACAAAGCCATAGACAACCTGTCAAGCTCTACGAGGGCAGCACTAATGTGATCCCACAGCTCTATCAGAGCCACCGCTGGGCCCAGTGTTTTATTACAGACCGAGAGGGACAGACACAGAGAGAGATTGGAAAGGAACAGGGAGACTGTGACCATGGCCCATTGATATAATGGCCCTGCTGGCATTAGTGATATACTGTACAGGTGGGCCTCCGGGAAAGAGAGGAGCACGGTAACAGAGCAGGGAAGGATGGAGGAAGCGGTGGACAGAGGGATGTCAACACATTGCTGTTGTTTTTTTTCTCTTTTTTTTCTAAATTACACATGAGTAGAGAATGGAGATCTAAGGGCTGAGAGACAGAGGAGTTGCTGCTAGACTGCAGCTCAATACAGATCTGTGTGGTGCTGCCTGAAGAGAGATTACAGAGCTGTATTCCAGGAGCTGCTGTGGGTGTGAGAAACCAAATGAAATGGAATGAAGTCCAACAAACATCGACGGGCTTTCCTTTCCTGAATTTAATGACAGCTTTTCGATTCAACCCTCTCACTATGGCACTGGAACCTGTGTCTAATTTGGGCTATGTTTCAGAATTTATTATATCTGAGCCAATGCTTATAATTCATGTGTCATAATGACTATCAATCACTGGCAATAATTCGGCTAATATTCTCATTAACTCCCACTTCTCATCCATCAATCAAAGACAGAGCCAGATATCTGCTCGGCTGCTGGAGCTAGAGTGAATGCAGATAAAGGTGGGCAATCCTCGTTAATCAAAGGCCAAATCAGCAGCACTCAGTCGAGAAGTGGGATCAACCTTTGATCTGTTGTAAACCAGCTAAACCAGCAACAGTAGGGCCTCTAGCAGGACCAGGGAGTCTCAGGCTGCTCTGGCAGCTGCATTCAGCACTCAATCTCGCCTTAGCTTTGCCTCATTGCTTCACATCGCCAAAGCCAAACACTTGGAGAAATTTTAACAATGTCATTGTACCACACCACATCAGCCCTGGAGGCAAGCTTACTTGGGCTCAAGAGTCACTCTCTCCATAATCACCCCGTCAGAGAGAAAAAGAAGGAGAGGGAGGTGGAGGTGGAGGTGGGGGACAGAGACAGAGAGAGGCAATCCAGCCGAGCAGAAGTAGCTCGCATCAGTATTTATAGACTGATGTCCCACATCTTGTACCAGCAGTCCAAAGTGCAGAAAGCAACAAAAGCAACAAAAAGCTCTGAATTAAATTTGGAAAAGTATCCGAGATAGAGATGAAGCATCGGGGTCCAGATTGAGGTGGTAAACAGACAATAAAAAAATACAAAGTAACTGAAATCGCTACGTATAACACAGTGAACCATGGGAATTTCAATCTATCAGATGTACAATTCAGTAAATAAATAAAGACTTACTAGGACCTTCTGCTTTCCAAGGGAACATACCAAACCAATAAATTCAAGCCGTTTTTTTTTCTTTTTGTATCAGTTTCACCTGAATATACGTCTAAAGGGGAAAACAAGGAAGAAAGATTGAACCATTTCAAACAAGTCAGTACACAGATAGGGTCTTCAGTTTTGGGGGGAACAGAGCAACAGAATATCCCTTTTGCTTCCAGCAAAATGCCCAGCAGACTCACATTACACCAGCAATCTGGTACTACTATGACCCCTCTTGTTGGGAATCCTGTCAAACAGCTTGTTTGGAAGAATAAAGCTTGTGTTACTTTTTGCAAAAACATACACGAAGAAAGAAAAAAGCTCTTGTTTTCCTTTTGTTATGGACATATCCGTTTTCTTTGCTGAATCAATAATCAAAGCCGTTTTTTTCTTTTTGTATCACTGTCAGTCCTTGCAATCTAGCAGTTCAGCCTGAATTGATGAATATTAATGTTTGATTATCAATTCTCTTTGTGCAAAAACAGACACAATGCCGTGGCGGATAAAAGCGTTGGACAATGGAATGAGGGATCAGTCAGTTTTCTGCATCTGCACTCAGCTGTGGAATCCATCATTAGCAGTCCTAATGCACCATATGCTAAATGATCGCCTGGAAGTAAAGGAGACTGGAAAAGTTACATGTGAGACTGTGAGATATTCCAGCCAGAACTGCAATCAATCTGACTCACACTACAAAGCAAACACATTCCGATACCTCTTTGGTGCAAACACAGCAATTTGTTCACTATTTGTCTTTTGTTCTAAGACAATGTTTTGCCTTTAATGGCCTGGTGTAATTGAGTGGCTGCCATGTATGTTCAAAAAGTAATAATAAATTAAAAAAAAACTTTGATTGAAGAGGCAAAATGGTAGGAAAAATGACTGACAGTTTGGATAGGCCTCATACAAAATAAGAAAGGGTCGACAACAAGACGCCCACTTTATGTACTCCAGAACACTTATTTTATTTTTAAGACCTGAGCTATGCTTTTATATTGTGGTAGTGTAATGGTAAATCAAGAGCTACTTATCCTAAAATTACCATTCACTTTATTTGCTTAAGTGGTCTTGGTATCTCCCACTCGTTGTCAACAATGAACAAACGTGCGCCCCTTAGCTCAGTCCATATGAGCGAAGCATATCTACCTTCATGCTCCATTTGCCCATTTCTATTCTTAATGATGGGATATTTCTGAACTGTCCCTGGCTCATGATGAGTAATCCTAAAATCCCTTCCAACGCTGTGTTCGTTTTAAGCTACAGCCGAGCAACAAGCTTTCACAGCTGTCTCCCCTGCTTCACTTTAACAGGTACTGCATGTCTGCCTCCCCGACGCCAACAGGACTGACGGAGGCTGACGAATGCGCTGCTCACTGAATCACAATGTCAAGAAACGATGCGCTGAAGAAGAACAGAAAAAGGGAAGGGGGCTGTCACGCCTTATGGCCGTCCTTCTCACTCTTCCACACCTCCGCCTCCACCTCACCCTCCTCCCCCCTTCTTCCCTACATTTATGCTAATAGTCTCTGCTTAGAGAGAACACCATGGATGACACACTGTTGAAAACCGATGGCACAATCTCTCAGTCGCTCTCGTTCCCAGCGTTTGTGTAGTTGAGCGGAGTCCGGTCGCAGACAAAGATTGGGGATACGAGCATAATTAAACCTCAGAGTGCATCAGTAATAAAATTTTTTTTAAAAACCTATGGGATGGAAAGAGTCCAGTCTTGGCCTGGACTTCCTTCTTAATCGGCACACAACCAGAGACACAGGCGGCCTCACACGCAGCAGAGAAAATTGTGCAAAATACACCGAGAGCTGTATGACCCATTTGAATCACACCTCCCACCCATTTGATTCATTTTTTAATTAAGCATGAGAATCACAGAGAAAGGGGAAGAAAAGGAGACAGAGGGATTGAGAGGGAGAGAGATTTATAGTCTTAAACCAATGCAGTGCCATCTTGGTCTAACATAGGACTTATCTAAGCTCTGCCAGGCATACTCATGAGCACTTAACCTTGCAGGGAACGCAACCCATCATCATCGCCTTGCAGAAGGCTAACTGTGTTCTTCTTCGCCCAGAGACGCCCCTTACCCTGCACACAATCCTAACACTGTCCTTCAACAGGAAAATGCTTATACCTATGACTAACCTATCCTACAGTCAAGTTTGCAAAGCATTAGCTTAGGCCTTGAGAGAACGTGTCTTTCATGACCGGGAACATAACTTAATTTTGTGCCACCACTCCTCTGCTCACAATTTGCAGAATATTTCACACTCTGGTCAGGGGCACACAGCACAGATTCCAAAGCAAGAGTAAGTGCAAGCTTGGATTTAAAATCATGACTGTGTTATATACACATTTTTCTTCATTAAGTGTTGCTTTCTCTTTTGCCCTTTTTGTTGTTCTTTAAAAAAATTGAATGTTATCAGGTTAAATATCAATGCATATATAACAATTTGCCAGGTGATATGTTGATTCTTTGATTCTCGGTTACCTCACAGTTGCGACCTAACCTTTAAATCCCAAGCTCACATATGGTCACTGTGGCCCCGGTGAGTGTTTGTTTGTTTCAGCATTCTGATGAGCAGCCATTGTTGAATCCAGCAGAGGCTGCCTAATTGACTCGCTTGAAAAATTAATGCATCACTTAACAGCATTTTTGTGTTCGTATGGTATTTAGAAAACACAGGTGCAAATCCCGCATGGTGGCAAATGTTTAATTGATGCAGCCATATGACAATGCTCAGGATGGAAGAAAAAAACAACAAGCGGGAGTGAAATGAAACGACTTTACTTGGACCTCAAGTTACTTATTTTTCTTGCATAACAAGAATGGAATCAGATGTTTAGCCTCAGCCCTGACAGCTGCCATGTCTGAGGGGTTAGAAAAATATTTCAGTGTGCTACAACAGCAATATGTCATAAACAACAAAGGCATAGCGAGCAATTATCAAATATTAGGCACTGATAAACTGTTTGCTAAACCTATTACCAAACAAGATCAAATATTGTGCTTGACGGCCTGTATTCCTGCCCATGCCAGAGTGGCTGGGTGATATTCGGAGGGATGTGAGCGTGGCTGCCAGGCTGACTCTCCCCAGGTGAATCCCAGCAATGAGCTGTGAACAAGCTGCTTTGGCCGGGCTGGCCAGGAGCCCTCCACTCCCCTAAAACCTGCCTGACACTTCCACACAGGCCAGGGAGCAGGTGGCCCTCAGCCGCAGGATTAGCCCGCAGTTCTGTTCATTACAGAGCCGCAATGGAAAATCTAACATGACTAAAATAGTCCTTTCTTATCCACATTATGCACAGTCCGCATAGCATGCCTTTCCAAAAAGGAAGATTAAATAAGAGGTAACCAAAGAAGGAGGCATACTTCTCATGCATCTGTGCTTTCTGTGGAAGTAACTGTGTTGAAGCAATCTGTGTTTGCTGCTACGGACTAGCACTGAATCTTGGATTTCAAGGACATCCAAATGCAAAAGCAAAAATATGTTCCACCATTATTTGACGGGAGCTTAATTATTTCCATAAGCATTTTGTGACCCCCCACTCGCTCTGCCCGCCTTCCTCTCTCTTGCCCCCATATCTCTGTTTCCCCTTGACAACCAAAACCCTCCCACTGCCCATGGGAAGAACACAAAAATGGAGGGAGCATTCAAATGGCCGAATTAATGTTTCCACACGATAAGCGAGCTTAATATAATGCTGACAATCACAGCACTCACCCTGCCAACTAGAATTGGATCTGGTCCAGAAAATTCCTCCAGCACAAACATTTGATTCCAAACCCATCCTCTCTTGGCGCGGCTCAGTAATCTTTGTCCTTCGCCAAGACCGCTCGCCACCACTGCGGACCCACCAGTTTGTGTACTTTTGGACTGGCCTATGATCGGAGTCACAGACACGCACGGAACACAAGTAATCCACACCAGCAGCAAGGACATCCACAGATCCATAAGCATCTCCTCGGACCGCTTTGGCATCCTGTCGTTGTGTGTTTTGTTTGTTTGTTTGTTTGTTTTATGAGACTCTTTTCTCTCTGTGGCTCGTTTCCCCCTCTCCTCTCCTCAGATCAACAGCTCCTTCTTAGATAACAAGAAAAGGTTACTTGTGTCCTCTTTAAACGGCGGAGCTTGCATTCATGGTGTGATAAAGGTCACTTGCATGGCTTGGCATGCCTCCATAGCAGTTGGTGAGGGGTTGAGGCTCTCAGCACAGCATCCATCTGGCGTTATTCCGAGGAGGAGACCTATGAGGAAGCAATCACAGTTTGTTAGTTGTCTTTTATTGTTGTGAGGAGTTGTCAGGAGCTGGGAAAGAAAGAGGGAGATAGGAACAACCAAACAGAGTCAAATAAGGATTTGAACAAATCAGTGGAGATAGTCAGAATGAGAGACAGAAGAGAAATCAGTTTATAAGGCGAGCAAAAAGATGCAAAAGGAAAGGAATTCTCCTCTCTTTTAGGACATGAAGTCAAGATGTCACTTCATCATTACAAATGATCTATCTGAAGCAGCCATGACCCTCTATTCCAATCTTGTTTTAATATCATCCTGCTACAACTGAACAACAAATTCGTATGCCTATTCAGAGGCTATTCAGCCCACAATATCAGATTGCCTTTCTTTAATCTGTTGTTCTAGGGATTATCCTAGAAAGATTTGAAGAAATGACATGTTCCTTATGATTAACGTTTAGAGAAAACACTTTGGGTTAAATATTGTCACAGGCTGCAATCAGATTCCTCAGACATTCATGCACGCATGCATGCAATACTGCCAGGTTTAGATAGAGAGGCTGGCTGCAGGTGAGCCATGTCAACAGCGCTGCAGCTCACTGATATCAAAGTAATCCAGATGAGATAATTGCTAAGGTATTTAGAGGCGTGTTTGTTCATTTAATCAAATATGTAATATTCCACTGGAATTGCTGTTTTCTGATAAGCATGAACATAAAATTTGTTTTTATTTCATTTTTTTTAAACATAGCAAAACTGTAATCAAACATACAAAAAACAAACCAAAAAATGAGTGACACCATTGGAACATGTAACAGAAAAGGTGTAACCTAATGTAAATTTTGCCCTTTAATCAAAGCAGTTTAGGCTTTTACAACTATTTCGCCAGCTCAGTCTGATGTGCCACAGAATGCAAAAGCAGAGTGGTAAAAAGCAGACACAAAGGGTTGGCTTTGACTTGTCTTCAGCATTAACTGACACAGGCGGACATGCTATCAGAGCACTTGAGTGGCTTGTTTTCAGCACAGGGTCAGTTCTGGTAACTTTTACTACACAGCATGTCTCTATGGTAAGATGCTCACTGATTATAGTAGAGCATTTCCAAGGACAATAAGCTGAATTCCACCTGAAGCCAACTGAAATAGTACTGAGTGCGGAGAGATAGGCGATACAGTGACACCGACCTGAAGACTAGAAGATGCAGGACCGGGTCAAATTTTTTAAAAAGTAAAAAATTAAAAAATTTAAAAAAGAGAGGGGGATTTTAATTATAGCCAATATTAAATTTAACTCTGAATACCTGAGATTAAATTGTGTTCTGCGCTATTTTCTTGAGCAGTTAAAGTCAGTGTGGTGCGTGACTGAGTAAGCGCTTTCAGCACCACGGGGGAAGGAAAGCTCCCCGCCACAGAGCAGCCGGTCCAGACAGCTCAGCCTCAAACCGGCAGCGGAGGAGCTGTCCAAGGTAGGAAAAATCCACACACACAGGAGCAAATCATTTCTCAGCGTCTAGTCGCCGAGCGTAGAAGAAATAAAATAAATACAAGCCACAAAGTTTGAGGCTGCTTCTTGCCGTTACATCTCTGCAATAATCTGCACCACATACCCCGATCAACCAAATGCGCCCCCTCTCTCTGAAGTTTTACCCTTTGACGAGACAACGTTTCCAATCAGCCCGTCTCAGCGCATCAAACGTGGCACCAGAGCGCACAAGCAGTCCAGTTCACGAGAAATAAAGCACACGCAGGCGGCACGGGAACCACTTCCACCGCAACAAAGGCAAGTAAAATGTGAATAAAGAGGTAGCCCTAAGTTGCAGGCGTTTGTGGAGACTTGCTCTGTCGCTCCGCGTCACCTCGCTCCTGTAAATGTGCCGGCTAGAATGCACTGAAGCCCCGCGATGGAGAGAAGGGCTGAGAGAAGTCCTGTTCAAGCTCTCCACAAAAGCACCACTGTACATCAGCAATACCTGTTAGGCTTATATAGCACGGTGACGGGCTCTACTTACTAGTGAGACTTGCATCCTTTCCGTTGCTGCATTATTTTAGCGTTATTTTGTTTTTTGTTGGGGGGGGTTCTTTCTCCCTTTCAAAATACGCCAAAAAGTCCAAGGCGTTTCATTCGAAGCGGTGGGAAAATGAGGAAACCGCGGAGATGCGAGAGGCTAGAAATCCTTCCTACAGTTTGTCATTGCGGAGTGACAGTGTTGGGGTTGTAGTTAAGAGCTCCGACAGGCTTGCTGGCCGACTGGAAAAGTGAGGAGGAGATGGAGGAGAGATGCACGGTGGCAAAGAGAGCCTCCCCTCCACTGCGCTCATTGGGTTGATGAGGAGCCGGGTCAACAGGCGCACAAATGAACGCGTGCCGCTCTGCCCAGGCACGGACGCGCAAAGGTTATCGTCTCACATTGCTACAGCTGTAGATGTTACAATAGGTGTGTGCAGCTAAAATGTTCTTCTTGCTGCATACTGACTTTATTCTGTCTTCTTTTGTTGTTGTTTTTTTTCCAACTCCATTTTTGTTGAGGCTATGGCGCATGAGTTGGCCCTCACTACTCTCGGTTAATAGGGAAATGAAATAGGCCAGGCGACTAGTGAAACGAAGCCGGGGCTCCTCATTTACACTGTCATTTGATAGGGGTAAGCAGTGAACAGATGGACACACACACACACACACACACACACACACACACACACACACACACACACACACACACACACACTGGTACGATGGACAGGGAAGAACCACTCTATCCGTCCAAGTTTAGTTCATTTCCTCGCACTTACACTAACCGTTCAGTGGTTTGATTTATTTGTAATCTTCAAACTTAAAGGGAACTTAATGGAAACAAAAGGGGAAAAAAAAATAAAGCCTAGACTGTTGGGGACGGGGAAATGTTACACTGTTACACAGATCTTATTAAGACAGTTAGAGAAAAGGTCACGTTCATCACTGAGCAGCTGAATGTGTGCGTGCGTGTGTGTGTGTGTGTGTGTGTGTGTGTGTGTGAGGGAGAGAGAGAGAGAGAGAGAGCAGTGGAGTGTGTGAGTGACAGCAGAGGGGGCCACGCAGCGTCCACAGAGAGAGCCCTCTAGTGTTTGTGTGGCTACTTGGCAGCAGCCAGGCAGGCCTTTAGACGGGGGAGAAAGAAGCCTTTATTAGAGCAGAGAGAAAGCATGGCCAGTATGCTGTCTGACACGTTTTTTGTCCCACGATTTTATTTTTATTTAATGATTTTCATACCTGTGAAAATCCCTTTGTGAAACTCACCGATTGCTAAACACTGCCCAGGAATCCCTTTGTTCCACTGATAATGTCACATCCCCATCACCCAGTGCTTAAAGAGGGGTCCAGCCTGCATATTCAGTGATAACAAGTGTTGGTGGAAAGAGTTTGTGTGAGAGCACAACATGTTTTTGTACCTTCCTACCTTAACACAACACAGTTGTTCCTCTTAGGCTTTGCCTGGTAGAGGCCTTTTGACCCAAGTGCCAGAGATCCCAATTAGCAAAGACATCAAATCTACCATTATTTATTTCTGTACCATTTAATTTTCCTCCCACTCATGCTTTGATGTTGCAGCTGCATTTCAGAAGGGAATTCTCCAATCATCTTTTTTAAAAGCTTCCGCTGCATAATGCATTAGGCTGTAAATGTTGAGCCATGTTTCTCTTTCTCGATATGAATGAAGATTTCATTGATGGACACTCGGAGCGCATCGGATATGTGTGGATGGAGATAAATACATTAAAAAATGACTGCTCGGGAAAGGCTGTTCATTAAAATTCACTCTAAATGTAGAGTGAATAAAGTAAATAAATAGCCAAAAGGCACATTACAGTTACTGAGGCACGTATTTATTAAAGGCGGTCTAATCTTCCTCTCTGTGTGTCATATATGCATCATCTAACACAACGCAGTAAGTGCCAAACTTCAAAGCACAAGCTCTAATTCATGCTTAATACAAGAATACACACTGTCATAAAATCAGCATTGTTGTGATTCATAGCACGTTCTTTAAAAGGTAGGGTAAAAGCACCACTGACATCAGGTGAATCTGAAACCAACTAATCATTCAAAATCTCCTTCTGTGAACAGGGTTTTGTGCAAATGAGAAGGTTCCAGCTTTAAATTAGTGATTAATTCCACTGACATGGCCCCTGCCAGTGATCAAAATATCAGATGGCTTTGAAAAAGGCAAAGCAAGTGAAGGGGAAATGGTCTTTAGAACCTAAGCATCCTCAATCGATCATTAGTTACTGCTTTGTCAGAGGTATTAATCACAGAGTTGTTGCAGTGTGTGCCACAGAGTTGGACATCTGAGGCTCCACACAACAAGTCACCACCACAGGGATTGTTAGTATAGGGAGAGATTGTCGCTTGATTTAGATTTTCTTCTGTTATTTCTTCACAGTCCAATCATCTAAAGTGCACACTTGCCCACTCTTATGGATAGTCACACTGGGGTATTCTCAGTTCTAAGTATATGAGCCTGTTAGACACATTTTTTTGCGGCCCAGCACCACCGCTGTCGCCCCGACTAATTTGGCCAAGTTTCTGACTCAACACCTATTACTCATCTTGATGAGCAGTCTACCTTGAAACAGTGTCCAGCCTGCAGTCGGGATAACCAGAAACTGTAAACTATGCTTTCAGCTTGATGTTCTTTCTTTACTTTGCTTTACTAGACTTTATTGCTGTCGTTGCTAGTAAGATCCCAGCCCCCCGCTGTGCGACCACGAGCCTCATCTTGACAGCTACAATTGGCTCATGACTGGCCAAGCTCATCCATGGCAAATGCTGTGAAAAATTTTCCTCTTTGGAAGGATGCCCAAGGGAAAATGTCATAACAAGAAAAATGACAGCATGTTGCGTGTTTCTGACCAGCGACTGCTTGTGATTGTGAAAATAATGAGTGTTCTCAGAAACCTAGACGTTAAGAAAAACTTTTAAAGTTCTGTTATTTTTCATTTCAGACAACAAAGTAAACTACTCCTATTTTCAGCAGCTTGGACAAAACCTCCATCTCCGTCACATCTTGCCTATTGTAACGTCCTGTGTTCTTATTTAAGCCAAGAGACCGTACAATGTCTGCAAGCAGTTAGAAATTCTCCTTTGTGATTAGTATTAACTCGTGGTGGGACACGATTTTAAAAAATCAAATTAATTACAGGCTTTGTAATTAATTAATCATGATCTTTTTGTCAAATGGCAATATTTGACACAATAAGCAAATTTTTCAATTTAAATAAATTTTGGTTGATGAGTGAATCGATGAATAGACATACACGTGAACTTAAACAGCAAAAATATTTGTCTCATTTACATTTATCTGTGCATTTTTCATTTGTCTACTACATTCACAAATTTCCTGCAAAGTCAAAGTGCAATTATAGCCATTATATTCAACATTTTAAGACTTTTTGTAAACTCAAGCACTTTCAGTGTCTTGAAAAGTGGTCTGTTATGGGCTGGCTACACTGTTTGCTGGTCGCTCCAGAGCTCATTTGCATAACATAGTTTCATTCATGCAAATGCAGTGCGGGGAGCGAAAGTTTAACTTTTGATAAACGTCTAAACCAGCCATCGTTGGACTAAAATGAGGACAGATTCAGCAGCTTATTTCTCACCTCAGATGTTTTCAGAAATACTTTTTGCTGGACAGTCTTCGTAATAACAGAGAAAGTTTGCGACCTAGCCACCATGTTGGTCCGGCGTTTCTGAGCTGATTCACTCAGCGCATACTGTACATCTTCTTCATGGCTGGAAAACAGACTTCAGGTGCATTACTGCCACCTACCAGGCTGGAGTGTGCATCAGTGTCACCGGTGTGCCAGAAATTAGGGAACTGAGAAAAGTGTGAAAAGTGTGATTAGATGTGTTATTTTATTTGACGCATTATTTTTTCTAATATATATTTCCTAATATCAGCATCTCCAGATAATTACCCAAGAGCTGGTATCATTCCACTTGTTTGCAGTCAAATTTAGACTGACATAAAAATCCATCTTTTCTACTTTTGTGACACAATTTGGCTTTACCATATATACATATGTAGCTAATTCCATATAGAGCCACATCTTTTAACTTCACCATGGAGCACTTTGAAACTTGTTTTAAAATATGCTATATGCTGGAATAAACAACCATTGTTATTGCCTAATAATGTGGCAGTTATTTCCCATCAATGAATTACTTGACTGTTTTGTTTTTCTCTCATAATGTAGTAAATGAGGCAAGGTGGTATAATCATATCACATTACCACAAATAATCCAAAACCCAAAGATAGTCCTCTTTCAACAGAAACAGAGAAATGCTGTAAATAGTCACAATGAAAAAATGAAAAAAATAAATCGTGTTGCTAGAAAAAATGGGTGAAGCTGGAAATAATTAGAAGATCTGTTGCCCACGAATCATTGTTCATTTAACTAAAATAATAATTAAATGTTGCAGCTCTAATATTAAGACAAAGACAAAAAAAAAGCATCTTATTGTTTTAATGCTGCAAAACCACTTGATGCTAAAGATAGCAACGGAAAGCCCACACTTGTTTCTTTTAATCAAAACCACAATCTGTCTCTAGCCAAGTATTTTTAATTGCTTTAACTTAGGAATTGTACACACTGATATGGAATAATACTTTCCTCCTCTGTATGAAAAACTAAATCTGACCAGATCACCATTATTTTACAAAATGTGTCTGGTCACAGGGGGAAAAAAAGAAGAAAAAAAAACACACACACACCAAAAAATGACTACTACAAACTTTGTAAGAACTGAGCGGTGCCAGTCTGTATTAATGATACATCATATACCACAGTAGACTGTCATTACATCATATCTGCAGACTTTAAACTGAGGATGCTGTGGACCAAGTAATACTGGAAATAGCATAGGTGTTTGTGTGCCAGTGAGGTGAGGCAGCAATGCCAAGTTAACTTGTAAACTTGTGACTGCCAATGCTAAGAAATCGGAATATATTCACTATTTTTGTTGTTGTTGTTGTTTCAGGCATTACACAAAACAACAATGGTCATGTGACAGCTGGCCATTGACAGAGTTTCCTAAAGTTTCTGTTTTATATTTGCACATATCTCAGTTTTAAAGGCCTTGCAAGTGGATAAGCAGTTCAAGCATAGAGGAAAATGTTTGTTTTGTAAAATGTTTCTGTTGTTGTGGCCTTCATCAGTCCATAAAACTATCAAACCGGGAAATATCTGTTATTAAAATGCAACTCACCACCATATTTAGAGGGTAGGATCAAACAGCATAAAATTTGGTAGAGTAGTAGCGATATTTTAGAACACATCCAGTAATATCTACTCAATCATCTTTCAAAAAGCTGTTAGTCCTAATTTACAGTGTTGAATAGGCAGAAATAAAAATATCAGCTTGCGTTTAACTTTTATTTATTTATTTTATTTTTTTCAAATCTGGACTGCTGGTAGTGACAGATTGCTGTATTGTATTTCAAAATCATCCCAAGTATTTCTTATTCATAGAGTCAAAGGTTGTTCATTTTGGCCCTACAGTTGTTGAGCCATTGCAGAAAATTTCAAAATATAGCCTTGGGCTTAAGCCATAGAGATGGTGGATCAGAGAAAACGCCTTTGAATCAGTTTTGTAACGATCATGGGTTGTGTTGAAAGGTAAAAAAAAAAGAAAGCTGACATTGCTGCTTACATTAGAGGTCTTGTCAGTTCAGGAACAGACACATTTACACCAGAACTGTGTAACTGATGGAACCCATCCATTGCCATTTCACTCTTTAAAAAATCTTGCTCCGCCACTTTAAAGGGAGTCAGACCACTGGGACCACTGCTCCATTCCTCCTGCCAGGATTTCCCAGGTGATCGAGAGATTGAAACTTCTGTGGGTCCGCTACAGTAACAAATGTGTCCCACAAATGTTTGGACTTTGGCTACAATCTGTGGGGCAACAGAAAAGCTTCAAAGATGGCACCAAAGAGCTACTATGCAGTTTTGATGTTAGGGAGGTCTATGAGATGGAGGTGGTGGTGGGTCGAGCTCTGCATTGGAACTGATGAACTTGTCTTCTCCTTCTTGTTCGTCTTCTTCCACCTTGTACTTGGTCAATCCAACATTATAAAAGCATATTAGTAAATGTGCTCAACTGGATTGGCATGTGGTGGGCAGACATGAAAGACTTGGAAATAATCATTGTTCTTCATTGTCAAGTGCTGCCCTCTCCATTTGACAGTATAATATTAACAGCACAATTGAGTACCCCGGCCTGTTCCTTCCTTTCGGCTCCTTCAAAACCGCTGTAGCTGATTTCAGACAGTTTTTAAAAATCCTTTTTAGAGCTACTGTGAATTGTTTAAAATGTCAAAATATGCAAATCATTTTGACCTCTTTTGAATCATAAAACGCAGTGTAAAAATCAAACTTAAATTCGAGTTGAGTGTGAAAAAAAATAAGCAAAAAAATTAAATAAAATTCTTCCTGCTTAAACACTCTGAGCTCCCCTGTTCAGACAATATGCAACCAGACCCACACACTTGAAGTCACTGAGAAATTTTGGTTTGACGTGTGTGTTTGAGCAAGCCAAGATATAAGTACAACATGTGGCACATTAGCATTCCTAAAAGTCACACTTTAATTGGTTGCAGATTAAAGTTAATTGATTTTGCTGTTAGTTTTAAAGCTCCTGAAGATAATTAAGTGCAGTGTTGAGAATTCTGATATGTTGACATTTTGAGAATGAACAACCTGTAACGTGTGGGTACAACATAACGTTAACTAACATCTTAATCATGCAAATTGAAAAACACAGCAGATTTAATTATCACCGGTCGAATCATTGGTCCTCATTAATTACATTGGGTTTATTTATTCATATTCACATATCTATTCCACTTACATCCCAATTATGCAGGACAGTCCTCAGACCCCCGCTGATATAACAAACAGTAATTCTGTTCCTGCTTCATTAGAGGATGCATGTAATAAGATGCAGAGTGGATGGAGGGACAAATAAGCACCAAGGTTGAAGCGAGGCAGCAACAGGACTCCAGAGCTTCAGAAACGATTGTTAGACTTTCTTAATAACCATATATTTATATATGTTGTATTAGTGGAGGGGTAGTAAAGTGAGTGATGAGAAGGCTCAAATTACATTTCCACTAATGCACACAACTCCATATCACCCCAAAGCCCACCCATACATAATATAATTCTAATGACTGTGTTAAAACTGCAAGTTGACTCAATCAGTATTGAAAAATTGTTGCTGATATACTGACAAAAGCATGCTAAGAGAATTCTAGATAACAGAGGGTTGCACAGCGGATGATTTAGGCCATCTGATGCATTAATTACCTTGAAAAGAAAATGAATGAACAATATTAAAATATGTGTTTATTTTCAGCTCCGAACAGAAAACAGCAGCCACTAAGCAAAGGTTTTCTAAATTTGCATCTAGTGTTATGAGGTCAGGATTGAATTGGAATTTTACTTTGAGTTGTAAATTTCTATTTTTACCAGACAAAGATCTACAATTCACCTTAGATATGTTTATAACAAATAGCCCCATGCCTTTAAAGCATTATAAATTATTAAAAATATGAAAAATGATATCCAATGAGGTCACACGGCTTCATATTTAACTGTTACCATGAACAAAGGCAATTAATTTATTTTTTTCCTGTGCAGTGCCCGACATAGCTGTAGGAGGAAGCTTCATCTCCTCTGTCCCACATCAGTATGGTCCATGCAGAGCTGTGAACCACTTCTAGACTGTACAATAACATTACATTAGCCAAATAAAATTACATGAGTCTATGAAGTAATTAATATTCAGGATTTTGAAATAGTGCAGTGGTGTTACTCATGACTTCTCCACACTTCTTCAGTGTTTTTATTTCATGCTGGTGTAGCCAGACCTATCTCCGTAGCTCTGTGTTAGTACTGTAGAATGCATCTTATTATCATTATGTTACACAGCGGAAAAAGTATTCTGGGTGTTTGTATTACTTTAAACTAGGGCTGGGTCTTTAACGCGTTAATTTTGATTAATTCATTACAGAAAAAATAACGTATTAAATAAAATAATGCATTTAATCGCACCTTTCTCAGTTCCCTCATTTCTGGCACACTGGTAACACTGGTGAACACTCCAGCCCAGCAGGTGGCGGTAATGAACCTAAAGTCTGTTTTCCAGCCACGAAGAAGATGCACAGGACTCACTGAGTGATGTCAGCGCACAAGAAAGTTTGATGAACAGTGAAAGAAGACGAAATCACATTGAGCTTGTTGGGCAGAAAGTTTTTGTTGTTTTTTTTTTTTTTTTTTAAAAACTCCCGATGGCAGCTTGGATAAAAGCGTGGTTGTGTGCAAATTGTGCAACAAAGAGTTCTCTTATCACCGCAGCACTTAAAGCCTATGGCATCACCTCAATGCAAAACATGTTGCTGTGGGCATCAGAGCTAATGTTAGCTACAACAGTCCTAGTACCAGCAAACGCTGTAGTCATCCCACAATAGACCACTTTTCAAGACAGCGAACGTGCTTGAGTTTACAAAAAGTCTTAGAAATGCTGAATACAATCGCTATAATTGCACATTGAGTTTGCAGTAATCTGTGAATGTAGTAAAAAGATGAAAAATGCACAGATGACTATAAATGAAACAAACACTTTTGTTTAAGTTCACATATATGTCTATTCATGGATTCAGTCAACCAAAATTTATTTAAATGAATAACTTCTTTTTGTGTCAAATATTGTTATTTGACAAAAATGGGATTAATTGTGATTAATTAATTACAAAGCCTCTAATTAATTACATGACTTTTTTTTTTAACGTCCCACCACTACTTTATACCAATCGCAATCATCCTGGGCAGTGCTAAACCTAGGAATGGAGTCCTTGCAAAAGTGCACTAAGGTGATCACTGTCATTAAAATGACTAATTCAGTGAAAAAACAACAACAACAACAACAAAAAAAACCCATCCTGCCTTATTGCACAATACAAACCCAAAACTTTCCATTTTCAGTATACAGCGCTGCTCATAGATGGTTGTTGCTTCATGTAGTGAAGAGAAATTTTGAAAATGGCACCATGTAGATAATGGAAAGGGAGGAGAAAGCATGAATTGTGTGGCATAAAGAGCAGCTTAGTACCCAAAGTCTACATGTGGTGAGTCAGATTTATGCTAGTGAAGCTGTCTAAAAACAACCCAAAGTCCTTGCCATTAAAGATCAATGCAAACCAAACACTGTGGGGTAAAATTTAAATTATCACAGGAAAACAACAGGAAAAATTGTGCAGCTTAAGAATGGAACTTCTGTGTACTAACTTGTTCAACTCCAGTGCCAACATGCTGATGTTTGACAGCTTATTATTTTTGCAGTCATAGTCTAACATGTAAACAGAAACAGTTTGTGAAATCCACTTAAAACAAGTATTCAAACATTGTATTCTGCTAATGTGAAAGATCTGAACCCAGTGTTTATGGGGAAAAGCCGAATTAGTTTGTTTTGTCCATATTGTTTCATTTTATTATTTCTAAACAGGAACCTTTTTTTGTTTGTTTGCTTTTATTATATAGTTGACTTTGCTGTTTTGTTCATGTGTAATATAGTGCTGTTTTAGAATATTTATGGTGACTTGTGTTGCTATCATTGCCTATTATTTCTGCTGTAAGTTTTATGTTCCCATTTTAATACTGAAAGTGATGTATGTACAAATATCTGTTTTTGTATTTAATAATAAAAGATAAATAAATGATTAAATAAATAAATAGTAACTAAGCACAAAGTAGGGATGACACTGATAGGAATGTAACAGAAACATTTGGACAAAGTGACAAAGTTTTGGTTTGATGACAACAAGAGAGGAAGGAAGGGTTCATCAAAGTCCTCTGGGAACAATGATCTTTATGATAAAATATTTCGATATTAAAGTGGGAGATTGCCTCGTGGATTAAAAATTTGCTTATTTATGGATGGGATGTGCCATAGTGGTTACAACAGCCTTTATTTAAAAGCTTGGTGCACTCATTTAAGTTGTCTGAGCCGATCAAGTTAGATTGTGTAGTTCAAAAGTTAATGGAAAATAAAGTACCTTTACTGCATATCATTGTATGGAACCAGAGGTGCATAAACTCACATACACACACATACATTTCTTGATTTTTATGCATTCATTTCATTAAAGATAGCTTTCCTGCATGCTATTTTTAGGTCAGTTCTTTTCTCACATACTAGCAAAAGTTGCATCAGAACTGTATGTAAACCAGCTCAATTTATTTAACATCAGGCTGTGTCTCCATCTCTCCAGGCTCCCTGACAGTTATGATGCGTTATGAGCATTGGGATACAATAGGAAAACTGAATGTGGCAAAAAGGGAGTCATTTCACATTAATCTGGTGTTATGTGAGGCAGAGGTTACAGATGAAGACAGGTGCTCGCAAAAGAGTTCTATGATTAGATGAAGACAGACATCAATAGACATTGATGATTGTAATGAATAGACAGAGTGCTGTGGTAATGACACTTTACCTTTAATAGTGCTCATTAAGAACACTAGCCACTTGGTTAACAAGAATGAGAGATGCACTCTGTCATTTGTCGTCAGGCCCTACTCACAGGAAGATCATGGGCAGAGATCTGATGGATTTCCCCATTCATAACAGGTAGAAGAAAATAATAGAAGCCTTAAGGATTTTGTATTTAAGAGCAAGCAGTAGTGCTTCTTAAACATTTTGAATTGCAGATCAGAATGAGGAAACCACTCCAACACACTGCTGATTCCTCCTCAAGCTCCAGCATATATGCGTATCAGTATGCTGTCAAACAGCTAAAATGCAGAAAACTAAAAAGCTTAAAACAATTCATAATCATTAAAATAGTTTGAATACCGTTTTCTGTAGGATATGCATTAATGTATGTTAACAGTATGTGTCACACTTGAAAATCAGTAGTGATTGCTGTGGCTGAATGCCTCAGAAGTCATATCAGGTCTGTGGATTTAAGCAGATGTATGATATCAGTATTGCAACTACTCAGGTAGACACAGATGATGCTGATTAGTATTTAGGCCAGCAGCTGCCAGCCAGTCAATGAGGGGTGCCGGCCTCACTTCAGTGGGTGTAACGGCCCCTGACTGTGTGCGGTTCACCGACTGACGTGGACTTTGACAGAAAGTTCAGAATATCTGTCCGCCTCTGCTTAGGGTGCGGTATGGCTTCACTGACAGCTGTAGAAATGAAGACTAACCAAGTAACCTCTGTGTGAATACAGAGAGAAGTTTTCAGACCAGAGGTTAGTTTCAACAGCTGTGGGTGAAGTTGTTCCGAACACTCTTTGGAATTAAAGAACTGTATTATCCATTTAAGTTTTATTTGTACATGATACATGTAAATTACCAGTTGATTTGCACCTGAAAAGAAACCAAAACATCAGTGTACTATACATCACCTCAAATATTTGGTTAATGGCACGTCATATGGTAGCTAAATTTAGGAGTCAGTAAACATGCTCCCATTGAATGTATATAAAGATGGCTGAACTATAGGTGACATTGTCCAGTGTTTTCTTGAAGAGCAGCTTAAAAGCTCAGTGTGGTGCCATTTTAGTAGTGTTGGATTTCTCCTGAGTTGCAGCTAATGCAAAATTCGGGGAGGAGGTGGATTGCGAGTGGAGCTTGGCTATGCAAATGTCCTTGTGTCATGATGAAGCGTTGTGTGACAGTGTCACCTCAAAAGAGCTGCTCCCTTAATTATGCACAACTTTAAGCCTAGTACAACTGGTAAGGTAAACTGTAATGATGAGCTGCTTTTTCATTTTGATGTGGCTGAAGTGGTAGGAACTAAAATAATGCACCTTGTTTCCTTGTGCTAATCATTTAGGGAACTCAATGATGATGTCATATGGCATGCCTTTTGGTAGCAGTCTCAATTGTGTTGATTCAGAATCGAATTTAATATAAGTTGGTGTCCACCCTCAAAGGTTTTTACCTGTCATCACAACATGCATCCATCCATCCATCCATCCACTATACACTGCTAAATCCTCATTTGGGTTGCGGGGGCGCTGAAGTCTATCCCAGCTGACTTAGGGTGAAGGCAGGGGACACCCTGGACAGGTCACCAGTCTATCACAGGACTACACATAGAGACAAACACACTCACATTCACACCTTTTAGAACAACAATTTAGAATTCTCAGTTAACATCAGGATGTTTTTGGATTGTGGGAGGAAGCTGGAGAACACCCACACTGCACAGGGAGAACGTGTAAACTCGAGACAGAAAGACCTCAGACTGCCAGGATGCGAACCAGGGATTTTCTAGCTGTGAGGCAACAGTGCTAATCACCAAGCTACTGTGAAGCCTCTCATCACAAGACATTACAGAATTTCACTGAAATTTTCTGATCACATCACTGCTCATGTCTCCCTGTGTGTGTATGAGAGTTAACCCTAAACTACCAGCACAGTGACCAACTACTTCATGAACACAGTGAAGATTTCAGAAGTAAGAGTAAATGATTCCCCTCAGGAGTTGACGCACACCAAAACAAGAAAAGCACTCAGAGAGCGCAGTACTCCACCAAGGCTGCTCAGTCGTATGATTTATGACAGATGAAATCTTTAAAAAATGCATGGTCCACAGCGGTCGATTTGTAGTAGGATCTCAATCATGTGATTGTCAGCAGGCAGCTGACATAGTGTTCACTTGTAGTAATAGTTACAGTGACACCGTGCCACTATCTCACAATGATACAAAAATCTTTAACAAATCCATGGATTCAGACTATAAGCCGCATCACTGCCAAAATCTAATCACTTGGTCCTTCTGTCATTTCTGACCTTCCCTGAGAATGTAATCTAAATCCATTTGTCCTTTTTTGAATAATGTTGCTAACAGATCGACACACCAATCATCACTTAACTCCGCCACATTCCTTGGCAGAGTAATTAACCCTTGTATGGTGTCTGGCTCTGTGGGACCCATTGTCATTTTTTGTGTCAAGGAAAAGTAATACGACAATTTTTTATTTCAAACTCAGATTCATTGGCCTTGGCTCATTTCCTATGAAGAACATATATCACAACACATTTTCAATGATCACACAATGTACAACCCCCCCTAGACATTTATGTTACATACAGGATGTTCGGGTCTATTGAACCCAGGGCCAATGAAATTGTGGAAATTTTAGGTTCTGTGTACCTTCACTCTGTCCTCCTCCTTTCTGGGCCTCTCTGTGTGTGTGTGTGTGTGTGTGTGTGTGTGTGTGTGTGTGTGTGTGTGTGTGTGTGTGTGTGTGTGTGTGTGTGTATGTGCGTGTGTGTGACAATGTTGGAATTGTCCGTCCTGCCGTTCCTGCACAAGGTTGCAGCATTGTTGCAAAATTCAAGCACCAACACCATCTCTCTTGTGGGAACAAATCTTTATTTTCTCATACTCTATCCCAGCTGCAAATTAGGGCTGGGACACAATAAATATAGCTTTGCCAGTGTGGTTCCGTTATTACAACTGATCAAGATGGCCAAAAGATTCTCTGCTCAGAGGGCCTTGCAACTGGTTTTGGAAGAGAGGGAAGCATTTGATAACGACGTAGAGGAAGAGATTTCACAATCTGAGGATCACATTTCTGAAAAGTCAGGGTCTGACAGTGACTTTGAAGAAGAGAATGAGATTGAGCATCAGCTAGCTCCTAAACAAAGACGAGTCACAGGACCTCACCAGCCAGTCCAGGACCAGCCAGTCCAGGACCAGCCAGTCCAGGACCAGCCAGTCCAGGACCAGCCAGTCCCAGGACCAGAACAAGCCCATCAGCAGCTAGCAAGTGAAGAAATATGGATGTCAGTAAATGATAAAATTGAATGGTCTTCTTGCCCAAGAAATGAGCCACCCGACAGGGCTGCCAAGGTGATAAGGATGTAACCAGGGCCAGCATGCATGGCAGTTACTCATGTGGTCCCTGTAGGATGCAGAAACTGACAGAGAACTTTTCTGTGCAACGTCTCTGGAAAACCTCCACATAATTTCCAGGATCTTCCAGTTTGATAACCAAGACGTCAGACCAGCTTGATGGCAGAGACCAGCGAGCTGCCATCAGGACAGTGTGGGACAAGTGGGTGCACCACCTTCCACTGTTTTACAACCCTAATGTTGCTATGATGAGCAGCTGATGCCATTTTGGGACCACTTCCCCCTTCAGACAGTATTTACCATCTAAACCTGCAAAATATGGTATAAAGATCTGGGCTGCCTGTGATGCTACTTGCATCAAGTACAAGAAGTACATATGCAGCACACACACAGTATAACTCTGCCCCTCCTGTGTTGTATAGGCTGGCATGAAAAGACTGTGTTCAATGGGGCTGATGTGTTGTCTTCACTGACATGGTTACTGTATATGTCAAGCTTGTGTTGCATAAATTGACCTGAATGGGTTAAATTTCTAATGAAGTTCAAAAAAACAAAAGTCAGTAGTTATGAAAAAGCTTCCTTCATTCGTAAATGTGTTTATTTTTTGTACTCTTACTGTGATTAGAATTGATTTCATTTTTTATTATATTTTATCAATGAAACAAGCAAAAAATGAGTAGCTCTTTAATTCATAAATGTGATCTAACAAAGATAAAGAGCAAATATTTATTATTTATGTTGTTTATATTGCTTGTAATTGGAATGAGGAAAACATCTGTTGAGTATTTTAACATAAAATTATTTGATTGCGTTCAATTGAAAACCCCAAAATGCAACGGGTCCACTAGACCCGTGAACACTGGCTGTGTTGATATGAACACCACACGAGGGTTAAATGATCACATCTCCAGATATACTGAATGTGTTAATATAACAACTTTATACACACAGTATGTATATACAACAACTTGAAAAGAAATGTCAGTGATTCTGCTGCCCTCAAGTGGCCAACAAATAAGTTATCACAGCTTTATTTGTCACAAATACGAACACTGTAAAGCACTGTAAAGTAAGCAACATTAGTAAGCTAAAGCTTCAACCATTAAACCAACATCCATCCATCCATTATCTATACACCGCTTAATCCTCACTAGGGTCGCGGGGGGGGCTGGAGCCTATCCCAGCTGACTCAGGCGAAGGCAGGGGACACCCTAGACAGGTCGCCAGTCTGTCGCAGGGCTACATACAAAGACAAACAATCACTCTCACATTCACACCTACGGGCAATTTAGAATAATCAATTAACCTCAGCATATTTTTGGACTGTGGGAGGAAGCCGGAGTACCCGGAGAAAACCCACGCATGCATAGGGAGAACATGCAAACTCCATGCAGAAAGATCCTGGGAAAGCCGGGACGCGAACCAGGGATCTTCTCGCTGCAAGGCGAAAGTGCTAACCACTACGCCACTGTGCAGCCCCCATTAAACCAACATGAACCAATAAAAGATTTAAACAATACAGTGGTCTCTCATTGATCATGGGGGTTACGTTCCAGACCCTCCCACGATAGACGAAAATCCCCAAAGTAGTGGCCATATTATAACTCTTAAATATTGGTCGACTCACCATCTCCGGGGCAGTGGGTCAGGTGGGTTACAATTATCTTGCGTTTTTATGCTCATATCTTTTGCTGTCTTCCATGCTAAACATCCCCAGCATGACAGGACAGTTTTCTGACGATTTTATTCACTGCTCAGCACAACAAACACGAACCGTACTCTGACTGACTCTCCCGCGATACCACAATTAAATCAGCTTTTCCAAAAACAATAAGAATGCGAAACCATGATCTGGGACACGAGCAGAGCAATAAGCAAACACAAAACAATAAAATATCTGACCAAATAATCAATAAAATAAGATCCAAGGCACAAAATAGACACCAACACAATAAACAAAGTAAAGTAAATGCAAATAAACACAGTCATACACAAATCCAATGCTACAATATTTATTTATATTTATTTATTACTATTCCACTGTGTTCCTTTGCAGAGTTATGTGAGGATCGCTATATGTTTGTCTGTGAATCTGTCTGTCCCTGTGCAACATTACTCAAAAACAGACTAATGGATTTGGATGAAATTTTCAGGGAAGGTCTGATATGACACGAGGAAATGGTTAAATTTTGACAGTGATGCAGCTTATTGTCTGGATCCACGGTTTTGTTAAGGATTTCCCATTGCAAGATATAGTGGCCAGCACGGCGTCACTGTAACCATGACAACAAGCGAACACTGTGTCAATTTGCCTGCTGACGATCACATGATTGTGACGCTACTACAAATCCACCATTACCCACTTATCGGAAATGATACAAGGAACAATTGATTCAATTGTGGGGGTCTTTCCAAGTCCCATCAATTCCCACTGCCCACGCCATATTTTTTTCAGGCGATTCGGTATCCGTACATAACGTACACATGCATAACACACGGATGTGTTTAGTGCAAGGTCAGAGAATGAACAGTCTTGGTGGAGTACTGCGCTCTCTGAGTGCTTTTCTTGTTGATATATATTTTAAGGTTTCATAAACCCTCCCCACACACCACGCATCACCGCAGAGCAACATTATGAGCAGCGATCAGACATCTATGTGAAACGGACAAGGCGAGACGCTGAACTCATGCTACACACGGGAGAGAGAGGAGACTGATGCTACAGTTGCTGAGTCAATCAGAGTCCAGTGCTGTGCGCTATGCATTTCATTTTGATTAAATATTCTTTCAATATGTTTAATTATTATTTTTTACCATACTTTTATATTTTATACTATTTATATTTTTTAGGCTAGAAAATGCTTATTTTACTGCAAAAATAATTTAAATAATGTAGCGATCGCAGAGCCTGTCGCTATGACTTAACTGTTGTGCTGCAATGCACCATGGGAGTTCGGGGTGTTGGGGGTTTAAATGTCATTATTGTGGTTTATGTTAGTGTTCCAGTGTTATTAGTGGTTATGTTTTATTGGGTTTTTTTTTTGTGGTTTAGTGGTTTTTGTGTAAAGTATAGTGTGTTTGATGACTTGCCACATTTTTAATTTTGCCGCTGTCTCTGTGTCAAAATACTGGCAGTTGCATAGTGCATAAAAGGCAGATATCCATTCTGCAGCTATTCTTCAATGCAGCTTGCCACAGTAATAAATATAGAAAAATATGTACATCGCAAAATTCCGCAATATAGAAAAACATCCGCGATACCACATACAATTTAAAAATCCATGATATAGTGAGACTGCGAGAAGTGAACTGCGATGTGACAAAGGACCACTGTAAACAACTACCAAAGACTGTTATTTATAATAATAAGAATGTATTTGATTTATTTCCATTAGGTAATTTCTTGTCCAGCTGTTGGTTTATTCATTACAACACCAGGTACCACTTTTATTGTCAGACTTACATTTGAGGATTTTAAATATTTACATCAATGCATAAATGAACATTTAAACAGCTGGGGCCTCATTT
The DNA here is from genome assembly GCF_022539595.1 of Amphiprion ocellaris. Taxonomy (NCBI): domain Eukaryota; kingdom Metazoa; phylum Chordata; class Actinopteri; family Pomacentridae; genus Amphiprion; species Amphiprion ocellaris. Next base: position 27,483,122 of record NC_072766.1, on the reverse strand, counting down.
ATAAAGCTTGCTTATGCACAAAACAGGGCTAGAAAGTTACGTACGCCACTTCCAACGCAAAGGTTGTGATTTCTAAAAATAAACTTGGCGTGAGAATATGCGCACCGGTGCGCCAACTTTGATGCTTGCTTACGGACATTTTGGAGACAGAGGGAACGGCAGGTCCAGACGGTGAGGTGGTGAATTGAAGCCAGATTTATCTCAAACCTTTATTGTCATCACATATTAGACTTGTAGAGCCGGGGTGTTATGCAGCGTTTACAATAAGACCGAAAGTACGTTTCATTTTTTTTTTTAACAAGATCTTTAATAGAGGCGGCAATGTCAGACAGGACCTCACACATGTTGTTCATTACTGTACGTATTTGCTGGAGCTCATCCCGCACTTCATTTATGGCACTGATGGTGTCCCTTTGTGATTGTGGGACTCTGTCTGTCAGGATCCGACCACTTCTGGGTGTGCCATGGTCTCAGGATGTAGTTGTACTGGGGACAGCCAGGCTTCATCCACGCTGACAGGACACGCTGTGGTCAGAACCTCCTCGTCAGCCAGCGTTTCCAACTCTAGAGTGACAGAGGACAAAAAGCATAAGTCCACTGCCTTTTTACAAGTCCATTTAAATATTTAATACATTTAATAAACAGATAAAACTGTACTTTACCGGTCTCCTCTGTGGGCTCTGCCAAATCGGTGTCTCCTTCCTTCTATGACACAATTCCACACATGCTGGCCGTCCTGAGGATGGATGCTATCCTGCTGTCCAGAGGTGTGGGCTCGGGTTTGCCTCTATCCCCACCTGTAGCAGACACGCTTTGGTGATGGCATGTCACTCTCTTCTTGGCCTCCACCTTCAAATCAGACCACTTCTTTTTCACCTCTGCCACAGTTCTCTCTGTGGCACTCACTGTTGACAGAGGTGACAACATGCTGCCACTCGGTGCCTTTTCTTTTGTTAGTGATGCCACTACTATCACCACCAAACAAAATACTCTTCCTGGCCTCCACCTCATCCACAAGCACCTCTATCTCAGTCTCCGAAAAATTTCGTTTTCTTTTTTCTGCCATGACTGAGCGTAAAATGCCGTGGATCAGCAGCTTGTTTATATGCAAATACATCCATGAGTTACTTTGCATTGACCATTCATGGTAAAATGTGGGTGTGTCCTGGGTGGGATGTGAGGTGGATCCACTTGCGCAATCTTCCAGCTGGAGTGTGATTTACAAATGGGAAATTGCATGCAGTTGTGCATACGCACAGTTTTATAAATCAGAATATTTTTTGGCGTACGCCTATTTCAGATTTTCGACATAGTCAAACTTTTAGTGTGGATCCTACGCAATGTTTTATAAATGAGGCCCCTGATGTGTAACTGCAAACCAGAACAAAAAGCTCATGTTGCTGTGGATGTACACTATATAATCTAAGTAAAGATGCTTTGATTTATCTGACTACACATCTCCAGTGGATTCTTGGCAGTATACCCTGCATTGAAGATGGATTTGAAATGGCTTGCAGCTTGGCAACTATGGGACAACCTAATTTGTTTTTTTTTTGCTTGCACCAAGATGAGATCTCCGTGGGATTTCTAGTTTCTAATTAATAATTGGTATATGCGGCTGACGCTCTGTGAGATTATTTGAAGTCATTAGAAAACACCCCCTTTCACTGAATTTTATGAGAGCGAGAGAAGGCGACCAGCAACTCTGTGGGGATTGCACAGCCTCACCAAAAGCATTTTGTTCAGGAAATTTAATTGTGGCATCTACAAACTTGTTCCTGTGAGTATTACAAAATAATGACTCTGTTCTAACATAAAATTAAAAGCAAAAAAAAGTTGTGTTTTTTTTGTTGTTGTTGTTGTTTTTTTTGTCTCCAGGATGAAATAATCCTAATGGAAAAATATTACCACTAGCACCCTAAGTCCTGTTGTTCTCAGTGCCTTGCTTCATTCTTTGATGATAAATTGCCACTTCTCCTGGCTCTCAATCAAATTCCCTCTGTGTTTGGTTTTCCATATCTTGTAGCTTTCATAGTCCAAAAAAGCTTCTCCCTTGCTGCTGCGTACTGAAAATTTTCTTTGTTCTCTGTAAAATTAACCAAAACAGACAGCCAAGTGTGAAGTACTGTTTGATGACAAACACTGGGAAATACTGTGAAATACTGTAGCATGACAAATTAGCAGGCAACGTAATTTGGAACAGCTTTTACATCACGTCTAACAAATAAGCTTAAAATAAGATGTAAAATAAGAACAAAGAGACATGGATATCAATGGCAACGTGTTGAGGGTAGCAATTGGAAAGAAAGGTAGCTCAGGACAGGAGCGTATGGAAAGGGGAGGAGAATGGAAAGCACCAAGACAAACACATCTAGGATATTGATTTATTGGGAGGTATAGTCTTAGAGACGGGTGCAAGATTGATCAAATGGAAGGTTATCCTTACTCACAGAGGCAAGCTGTTTGCCAATATCTATCACTGGAAACTCAAAATGGCTCAAAGGATCCTTGACATTCCCCAACACTGTAGAGCCAGTAGCAGGGCAAGCTTGGAGATTCTCTGTGTGAGGAGGGATTGTTTTAGACTCCACACTGACTGAAAAGCTGCCCAGAATTCTTTGTAGACGTAAAACCGAGGCCAGTATCAGTGTCTTGTCAGCATCAGAGCAAAAGTAGAAGGAGATTTATGGTCTTCCTGTCTGGCATTGCAATATTTGATATATGTATCTACTGTAGGTGAATGTCTTCTACCTGTGTGTCTATAGCTTCTTTTCTAATTATGTTTCTAAGATTGTGTGGAGTTTGAATTAAATTGTAGTAGATATATGCGCAGTAGATAAAACATGTAAAATCAAATTCTTTAGAAATCCTACACTGTCACATGTTTTGAACCACTGATCTAATATATTGGGCCAATTTCAGCCCATGTAAATCAGTACCAGGTGTTTTGCCAGTGCCTGGAATGTGTGCTGTTCCAGGGGATGACTCTAATTGCTGGTGTTGCATGAGCACTGTGTATGTTGTATTGGGGGTGGCAGTCCCTCTGGGTATAAAGCAGGTCTTTGTTCACAGGGATTTTCAGTCAAGTTTTTTGGCCATTCTGAGTTTTTCTTTTTATATCATCTTTGAAGTTTATCAGTCTAACTTCAGTAAACTGTTGCCTATTTACACATCAAACACACATGGATCCGCCATTAGCATTCATTTGCAGTAGTATTTGTGCCCACCTGGTGTATTTGAGTCCAATATTAAGGTTCCGCCAATTGCTGAGGAAAATATTTGGTTCTTTAGCTGCCACTGCTGCCACTGCTGCTGTTTACCAAGAATTACTTTCTTGTACAACTAAACTATAGTCTATATTATGATTTCAGGGGAATGTAGCTTCTCCCAGATTACATTTGTTTTGACATGTCACAAATATATTTCGATTTAGCATATCTTTTCCATTTATTTTATTGCAATTACTGTCATTCCTTTTTATCCAATAAATCATATTTTAGATGGGGTGGAACTAATCTCCCTGGTAAGAGAGAAAATGGAATAAAACATTTAAACATGATGTGAAAGGATTGTATTGACTTCTACCTTCATCTCCTCTCCTATATTCTTGTTTGAACCTTGTGGCTCCTTGGAACTGGAAGCCTTTCCTAGTACGTCACAGTCTTACCTTTTGGGGAGAAAATGCACTTCCTTCAACATGTAAATGACGTTGCAGTTTAGTTCTATGGGAATGTAATTTTTGGAAACAGTGTTGGCATCTGATAAGTTGGCTTTATTGTGTTACCATTTAGAGCTTTGCAAGTAGCATAAAGTGAGTTTATTTTCACCAAAAATGACTGTTGAGGACTGTCTAATCTATTCTATGGTCATACAGTGCTCAAATAATATAATATACCACAGATGTCTTTTCATTTCAGTTATCCACAGCAGTTCTTTACATTAAGGTTATTGTGACTGTTGAGCTGTAGTGTTTGACATTTGAAGTTTCCTCTTTTGTCTCTTTGTCTCTCTGACTTTTGATACTGAGAAAAAAGCATGTGGTGTGAATAGCCAGCTCAGCCGACCATGCTACGTCTGCACTGGAAAGTGGATCGAGTGTTTCTCCAGAGTTAAAACACATCCATCAAATGGTCAAGGAATTGATCTACTCTTTCTCATTTTTTTATCGAGAAAGCATTTCTGTTGGAATCTGTGTTTTTCGTGCTTTGTACATAAGGTAATAAAGTCTCAGATGCTGTGCTTGTCCAATCCAAATCAGGTGCTGCACTTTGCTGTAATTTTGAAATGACATTTAAAGACTCACCAGCTAATGTTTTATTAAAATAAAGGAACATAAAGGTTACAGAATATGCTGAGACATTTGGCTGATGCGTGCGTTGTACACAGCACTTTGACCCTAACTGTGAGAACAGGTGATGGAGAAAACCAACAAAACAGTGTTTTAGTGCAGTAACACTGAGAGGGCTTTGTAGATACTCACTGTATCCTGAACCTGCCCACATTGCTCTGGGAAGCTTTGGCATGTTGAGCATCTATTAATTTGCATCCGCAGTCGTGTTGACAAGAATCACCACCAGGTTTACTGCCCTGATTGTTTCGTCTGTCAGGGCATGAGAGTAAAATGAGACACAATTAATTCCTGTGAACCAAAATCCACCCTGTCCATTCATCTTGTAATTGTAACAGAATGCAGCAGCAGAGACAGTGGTGGCAGCTTGTCAAGTGGGGAAAGTGAAGTAAAGGAGATTTAGTCATTCTACGGCCTGACTGTGAAAGCTTTAACACACCAGGGATCTTTACGGTTTCACTCTTTATTCATGTTTTCTACTTTATATGGAGCTGAATATGAGATCAAATACACGGACATACATGGGACTTATATTGTGAAATGCCCGCAGCTAACAAATATTTATCATTAAAACAATACAAGTTTGTCTTTAGAAATAAAATCTTATTGGTATGAAGCATTGCGAGACATTACTTATTCCAACCACACAGTTATAAACACAGACATTAATATTGTCCTCACAATGAAGATAATGAAGCCAACACATGTTTGTAACAGTAACAATCTAATCTAATTAGAATTTATAACCTGTATAGAGACATTGAGATGGTTTATGTGCAGGCATGGATATGGATTTTGAGCTCGAAGGTTCATGTGTGTCTCTAGAAACAGTAGACGGACAAACAAAAGAATCACCCTGAGCCTTAAGCCTTTAATCAATATACACTGAATACATTTCTTAATATTTTTTTCAGTCACGATTTGTGTCTTCATCAGGAGATGGCATTTGCTCAGCTGGAAACAATATTGCTAATACATATGAAAAATACTTCACAAAACATATTATTACGAACCACAAAGATACATATTAAATCATTCTAGCTATGCTATAGTATAAAACATACAGTAACTGTTTATGTACCAGATACCACAGTTTTAAGGCTGTTAAAATCATCATATTCCTCACTGACTGTGTCAGGCCCGCTGCTGCAGGCTCCAGATAGTGCTCTCCCCTCCCACCGCCCTTTCACTTTCTTCCTAGGTGTGCTTGGCACAGAGGCTGCGGCAGCAAGTGACAGCAATCAGTTATCAGCATCAGCAGAAGCATGAGCAGGTGGAGCGTGGTCAATCAAGACTCATCTCTACTGTAATAAAGCCAGACTCCACTCACTACTTGTCGCTGGACTGTGAACGATCAGTAGTCAGTCTACGCACCGGTCACTCCATCCTCTGATTCCTTGAAATTCTTGGAACTTGTGTTCTTGTTTCTTCCAAGTCTGTACTGCCACCTGTTCGTGCTCAGCCTGTTCCCTGTCCACCTGGATCATCTGGTTTCCTGACTGCTTCAGCTCGTCTGTTCACCACTCACCTGCCACAGTTCCTCAACCACCAGTTCCTCAGGATTCCACTCACCTGGTCCATCATCCTCCCTCAACCTCCTTCCCAGACACCCCCTTCCCCAAGCTTCACGCCGCACACAGGGTCAGTCTCAGCCGCTCCAGACCAAACACCCTTGGCAAGAAGTTTCCCTGGTTCATCTGCTCCTCTCCCTTCTCCATGCAGTCAGCTAAGTCTCAATCCAAGCATCCCAGATTAGCGAGGTATTTGAGTTGTTAGAATTGTTTTGGATTCTTGTATAGATTTTTCTGAGTAGAGTTTCTTGGTATCTTGTCTATAGTTCTATCCAGGTTAGTATAGTTAGAATATTTGGTATTTCCTGCGAGTCCAGTCACTCTTAGGGTTTCGTAGTCTAGTACTTCAGGTACTACAGGTTAGTATAGTTTGTTATTTTCCTGATTCTGTATTTCTATTGAGTGTAATCACTCTTCTGAGGCTCACTATCCTGCCTAGGTATTACCTACTGTGGGTTAGTTAAGTCCAGTTCTAGTATTATATTTGTATTCTCTGCAAGCCCTCTAGGGGCTCTCCTCAGTTGGTCTACGTCTGTAGTCACAAGTTCTGAAATTCACTTCCCATTGTACTGTTCCGGTTTTGTTCTGTAGTTCTGTATTCTGTGAAACTCTGTAAATGAAAGCCTTTATTTGACACGTTCATTCTCAATCTCTTTTTCTGCGCCTGAGCCTCAAAGAAACCGTAACAGACTGACAGCTTGTTAATCCTTAGATGCATAAATGGGTCAAAAATGACTCTGTGAGGTCATTTTCTTTAAATATCTTTGTAATGAAAAGTTTTTATAATTTTATATTCCAGTTATTCCTAAAAAAAAACGTTTTTCATATCATTTCATTTAAATTTGAAGTTGCCTTGATATTTTTAAAGAAATTGTAATATCTGTATTACTACCCAAAGCTCTTTATCACTGATAATATCATACAAGAGTTAATGCAGTGCACAAACTTGGAGGGACGGAGAGTAGCAACAGCTTATGAAGTGAAAAATAAACATAATTCAAACATGCAATCATTCTTGTGTGGACAAAAATGTAATAAAAAAACAATAATACAAGTTATCATTTTTAACCAAAATGACAAAAAAAAAAAATGGAATAAAAACACATCGATTGTTATATGGGTCATTTTTGACCCACTCAATCACTCGTGCATCGAAGAGTTAAAGTTCTTCATTAAATCTGTGCAATGATTAGTATGATATTGAACAACTATGGTGGTAGAATTTAAATGCAACTAACGTGTATTTGCAAAGTACAGTTTCAATTTGTTGCTGCGTGATGTACGTTTCTGTATAAGACCCGGGTCATTATCAGTAAACTGGACCTTTTTGAAAAATCTCTGTCCAAATTTCATATTTCTCTGCAGCTTTGGGGAATATGGTGTTCCCACTGGAAAATGGCCAAAATGAAGTATCTTAATGAAAGCCATTATGCACACTAAAAACATTTGACTTTTAAAAATGCTGTTGATTTTTGTGATGTGGTGCTGAAATTCCCTGTTGTCCCACAGGGCAACGCACAAGCTTCTCACAGCTGCAAAAAAGCAAAATAAATTGGTAGTTTGAAAGGTCTTGGAAAACAAAACAACAAATATTCTATTTTCATAAACACATTTTGCTTTCTCTGTGAAGTTTAATTAGCAGTGGCATTCTAAAGTCACAGTGTGAAAATTGTATGATTTCCTTTTGTATAAAATGCTAAGTATGTTGATTTCTTGAAAGTCGACTGCAAAAACACAATACGATAAAGACAAACAGGTATTGCATACTGTATAGAATTACTACAATTCCTTAGAGACCTGCCCAACATTTCAAGCACTTAGAAGTTCTGCTGTAGCCTGCATGGCCCCCGTAGACTTCTGATCCTAACATCATCGATTTTTACTTTGAAAAACTGAACAGATGTCATTTCAAGCATAAGGGAAATATGGTCACACCAAATAGTAATTTCCATACATTATCTATACACCGCGTAATCCTCATCAGGGTTATGGCAGGGGGGTGGCGCTGAAGTTTATCCCAGCTGACTTAGGGTGAAGACAGGGGACACCATGGACAGCTCACCAGTCTATCATAGGGCCACACATAGAGACAAACAAGTACTCTCACATTCACACTGACTGACAATTTAGAATCATCAGTTAACCTCAGCAAGTTTCTGGACTGTGGCAGGAAGTCGGAGAACCCGGAGAAAACCCACGCTACAGAGGAAGAACATGCAAACTCCGTACAGAAAGATCCCAGGCCCAGGTTGGGACGTGAACCAGGGGTCTTACAGCTGAGTTTAATTTACACAATTAAAATGATTCATGGCGTTGTTTTGAAAAGCATCTTCACAAGTGTCTGACATGTTTGCACGGTATAACAACATTTAAAACACTGACAGGGGAAATGTGGATCATTTATTCTCTATGATGTGGATGTTATTTTGACACATACCACCCATCTAAACATTGTTGCAGACTAAGCACAACCTCCATACTGCACTTCCCAGTGCCAGTGGCCTCCCCCAGCAGGACAATGTACCCTGTTATATCATAAAAAAAAAATTTAAAAAATGGCCCAGCTCAAAGAACACAACAATACAAAGACTCCGAGGTGTTGACCCAACCTCTAAACTCCTTAGATCACAATCTGATGGAGCATTCACAGGATGAACCGATTTGTGGCCCGATGGGTCAGAACTGTTTGGGCAGGTGGGTTTAATGTTGTGGCTGAACAGTATGTGTGCTTCTGTTGCCAGAGAAGATAAATCATAAATGCAAAGCAGTTGCATATTAATGTAGTTTGAAAGACTCAAGGGATGTGAAAAAGCTTTTTTATAAAAGAAAAAATAGTTTCACTTAAAACTGTGCCCTCTGAGGATCGCCCAGAGTAACCTGCACAGTGTTTCTAGAAGGACACACTGTCTTTTAAACATATATATTAAAATGTTTTGAGCGCTATGAGCAAGTCACCTCTACCATTTTGTGGTGGAGGCATTTATCTTAAAAGCAGAAATTTAGCACCAAACCAAAATTATCCACTTGAGTATACACCACGTTTATTTAGATGATACTTAAAAGAGACAGCGTTGTCATGACACATCTGCGCAACCAATCAGATGTGACATGCAGTTAGACTATATACAGGCTTAATTAGTTATACATGAAATTAGTCACATTTGACACTGCCATGTTCAGGGCCGGTCACATAAAGTGCTCTTATTATATTCTTTAGCCTGAAATAACAGCTTTTCTCTTCTTTACTGCATATACAGTAAGCTGACATAAAGCTGCACATTGCATTATTTTGTTATCTTCGGTTTTAGTAATCTTTGAGTTGTTATATTCGCTTTACCTATGTATTCTGTATTTGATTAAATTAGAATTCCTCTGCACCCTGAATCTCCTCTCCAAGAGAAGTGGCAGGTGTTTCACAGATAGCGTGATTTGTCATCTGGTATGATTCTGTTGGTGTGTAGGCTGCTATATCATAGGAAAAGTCCCACAATTTTCACTGCAGGCGCTTGTGTCACGCTCATCACGTTTGACAGCTGTTCAAACTTCACCGCATCTGCTTATTTGGAGGAAAAGTCTGCTGCTATCATTAGCACACTCACAACATTGCCATATTGCCCCTTTTTTGCATCTGTTCTCAAAAGTAAACTGTAACTGATGGTATTATCTAAAGCCGTGATTCAATAATCTGGCTAATCCTTTGGGACTTCTTAGAACTGGATGTTGTAGGACTGCACACTTGCTGTGCTCTTGGAAAAGTAAGGAGCCTTAGAGTCAAGAGTTGAAATCATGGTGTGCAGGATAAAACTATTTTTGGGATTAGGAATATTTCACTTGGAAAATTAATGAATATACTCTGCAGAAACTGAGAAAACTTCTGTGCTTGCATCCAGATGATGAGCACAACTTCAAAATTCTGAATGATTAAGGCCTGAAATAGAAAAGAAAACAATTTCAGATTATTCCCATTAAGCAGAAACAGCAGAGTTGCAGTTATTAAAATGCATACTTGTTTATGGGATGTACTGGATCCGTAGGCTCCGTTGTATGTGGAGTGGGGCTATGTTTAGACCAGAGGAACACTAAGGTCATAAGAAGCTTTGGGGTGAAAAAAAAAAACACATACCACCTCCTACCCTCCATCCCTTATTCCTCCACACTTTCCTGCAAACCCTGCCATTTCAGAGATTTATAAATAGTATTAAGCCTGTTCTTGGCTCTCTTCTCGTCATGGGCCGCTCAGTTTGAGTGGCGGTTGTCACAGACAATTTCTATCATACTTTTATAGAAAAAGGCTGTTCACTGAGGAGTAGAAAATTCCCTTTGAGGAGGCAAAGTCTTAGTTGGAAGAAAATTGGGCACAAAAAATACTGATCTATTTTGGCAAGTAATTGTAAAAGGCATAAACATACCAATCTTACCAAGGGTCTCGAAGTTTCCAGATAACTCTTTCACTTTAAACAAATGATTTCGTGGTTGAGACGGCAGAGGAATATGATTTCATAACCTGCAGCCATTCTAAACTAGTTCATATTCCTTTACATCTCATGATTTATGCATTTGCAGGTGGTTACTCCCATGAGGACAGAGAGAAATAAGTTTCCTAAAATATGACAAAGGATATATACATCATTAGCTGCAAGTAGATCTAAATCATTTTTTACATTTTACCTCTAATTGTGCTGCATATTCAGAGGGAACAACTCGAACTAAGTCTGGCTGTATCAATAAAACATTGTGCACAGACACATCATGCGCCTAATTGCCAAGCAGGTAAAACACATCCGAAACAAAGCAGTAATGTATATTTTAGTGTTTAGTTGGAGGGTTTTAGGCAGAGACTCAATGCACTATTTGACAGGCATCAGGGAATAGCAGCAAAAAAACAGTAAATCCCTTTTTGACTCAGAACTGGGAGAAATAAATGATGTAATTGGCAGAAAATGTCTTGGGTCTGAAGCTTTGTGTTTTGCAGAAGTTCCCCATTCATTTTGACTGAGGAGTAAAATTCGTACGCATACTGCAATAACTAAGAAATCGCCCTGACTCTGGAAAGGTTGCATGGAGCTGAGCTGTGTTTGGGAACCTCATTGCCCTCCAGTCCAAGAGGAACCCTGAGATCTGCCATACCCAAAAACACCAGTCCTATACTTTTCAGCCTTTTTTGCCTGCTAGCTCAGCGACACCATACCTTATGTCACGGCTTACATTATTCAGCATCTATTTTAAAGTATTTGACATGATCACACAGGAGACATTTCATGCAGAAAGATGCACTCCTTTTGTGTAATTCTTTTTAATAAACTTGAAGCATAGCATCCAGGGGTTGTGCCACAGGCGCCTTGCATTTACCTGCTTCTGGCAGTTTTGAGGAAGCACCTCAGAGCTGAAAATGATCCAACTTTAAGTGCTCCTAGTAGAAAAGCATGTTATGCTGCTGTCATTATTTTCTTCTCTTGTCAAATGGCATGACACAGAGGAGCACTTTCTTCTGATTATAAATGAGACAAAACAATGGGAAAGTTTGATGCTTCACTAGCAGAGAGTTATAATGTTCCAAACTCTCTCTGGATGAACAGTATCAGCTGGATGTGCCCCAACTCAACATGCTGAGAAAGTCAAAACTTAGCAGACCTGCCATCCGTAGATACAGCTGCCAAGCTTATATTGGGTTGTTGCATTTTGGTAGAGAGAGTCACAGTACAGTCAAAATTAAAGTCATATTAAATGCTTTTAAGACATTTTAAAGACAATGAAATACTCTTTAGATTCAAGATTAAGGGTTCTGTATCATGCCTCTTTTCAGCAAATTATTGAAAGTCTCTCTTTGAATTATCAGCTCAAAATACTGCAGAGATGGTTAATTTTACCACGACTGTACAATTGCCAGGCTTAGCCCAACTGTAAAAAGAATGTTTCAGTGCCTGTAGTTTTAAATGCAGTTGACCAGTTGTTGCTGTGCACACACCGTTCAGGAAGAAGACTCTCTCTGTATCCGTGATTGACAATGCAGATCGAAACCATTGTCCACATGGCAGTCCATTGTCTGATAATAAGAACAGCTTTATTATCTATTATTATTAAAATCTCTGTGTGCACACAGGGGGCAGGAGAGAAGCAAACAGCCCTTGTTTACTGGTTTCAGATCAATCTTAAAGTTTTCACCATCTCTGAATGGCCCACAGCATTACAATTTCCACAGAACTTTGATCTGTATTCATATGATCAAAGCTAATGATGAATTCAGCCACATCTCAAATTAAATAGAATTAGCTGAGCATTGTATTATAACTTTGGATTTCTCTACTGCTGAAATCGCCATCAAAAAATTAGAACAGTCCACTGGGTCGTCAATTGCTCAGATGCTGGGTGCACATGGAGACTCGTGTTTACTCTTGCAGCCAAGAGCAAGATGGTGTGCTTTGGGGGGCTTGAGGAATCGCAGACGTAAAAGTTTTCATATCTTAAGAGAGTCAAGAAAAATAGATTTCCGCCTTTTGTGAGTTTGAAAGAATGTAATAGCCCAAATATTACTGTTGATCAAAGTCATAAATGAATCATATGAAATCAATGCGGAAAATTTGTTAAAAAAAAAAAAAAAAAAAAAACAAGAAAGAAAAAAAGACAAAGAATAGCATTGGTCATCGTGCACATAAACAGGTTTGCCAAAGCCACATTAGTATTAGACTGAGCATGAACAAGTCCAAGTCAACAAGACTGAGACCTAAGAACAAGGCCAGCAAAAAAGTAACCTACTAAGATTAAATTGAGCACACAGCACAAAATTACAGTTAGTTTAGAGCTGAAGATAGCATAACCTCAACAATCACTTAAGGTAATACAGCGATTTTCAACATTCATCATTGGTGTTATAATCTATTGCAGAAGTAATAACATGAGTTTATATCTATCTATCTATCTATCTATCTATATGTGTATATATATATATATATATATATATATATATATATATATATATATATATATATATATATATATATATATATATATAATGTAGCTCTGTTTGACAGGTCTGGCAGTCATGTGGGACACGCTGCTGTCAACTTGCAAATAAATTACTGATTTCATTTTTGCTGAACTGGTGGGACTAATGTCACTTTAGTCAGACTGAGGCAAAACAGTATGAATGCTTACACATTAAACACGCATTAAACTATATCACTATCTCATCTAACAAACGAAAACGTCTAACACATAGAAATAGAAATTTAAATCTATGCCAAACAGATAAAATGTCAATGTCTGCTATGTTTTTTCTGTTTTGTTTTGTTCCCACTCTGGTCAGATGACTGATAAAAGAAGACTTACTGTATTTACTATATTTCAAAATTCTCCAAAATATCTCTTATCCATAGAGCCCAAGGTTGTTTGTTATGTCCTTACAGTTGTGGAGCTCTTACTGACTGAATTTAAGGATTTTTTTTGTTGTTGTTTGCTAGATATTTCAAAAAATGCCTTGGGGCTTAAGGGGTTAACATTAATCACAGAAGTTCTGGACAGACTTGCACAAATTTTTCATCTTGTTTAATAATTCATCAAACCTGCAATCATGTCTAGCTGAAAAAGTCCACTATTACCTTCCACTCAGTCAATATGCCGTACAGTGGTCATCAGAACTATACGCTAAAAACTGAGATAAATGGCACCAGCCTGATTCTAGCTCATGTTACACTGATATAATAAGAATCATTTCTTTGCTTTGTCTGAATTTGTCTTAACATCATTGAATCTGATTGTTTGTGGTACATCCTGGAGGTTTGTTTTTTTTTTTTTACTTGATATCTTCCTAGAAAATGTCTGGATCAACTCTGAAGATCCAATTCAAATTTACAGAAGATGTAAAAGTGAGAAAAGTGGGTCCAATCAATTTATCATGGACTTACTTGTCATCTCAAATTTTAAGACCTTTTCTCATTAAAAATTAGACTTTCATAGCCTTAATTTTTCAAAACCAAAATCAAGACTTTTGAAGGAACATGGATTCCTTGTATCTATTAACAGTCAATGCTGTATTTTTTTTCAATCAAGATAACATTAAATGAATCAGAAATACAGTCTAGACATTGTTAATGTGGTAAATGACTATTCTAGCTGGAAACTACCGATTTTTAATAGAATATCTGCATAGGGTTACAGAGGCCCATTTCCAGCAAACATTGCTCCTGTGATCTAATAATTCATTGTTAGCTAATGATGTTGAAAGGCTAACTGATGATTAGAAAATTCTTGTGTAATTATGTTAGCACATGAATAAAAATGTGAGTTTTCATGGAAAACGTGAAATTGTAGGTGACCCCAAACTTTTGAAAGCTAGTGTACATATCCAAAAGCAAATCAACGCATGTCCACAACAGAAAATACAGAACCTTTCTTTGTCTGTCTGTGCAGGTATTCGGGGTGTTGTCATGCACCAGATGTACAACAATAAAGCATCCATTGATTACATCGGTTGCAGAACTATTCAAATGATGTTTTGCCCTTTTGAGTTGGATTTCCGTGTCCAGTTGAAGTCAGAACCCCCACCAACTACTCAACCCAACAACAACAAACTGGCAAATCAAATACTGTGTGCTGTTCCAAACAAGAATGCTAACTGATCTACTTTTCATGCAAAGGAGAATTCAAATGAATTCAGCAACAATGACATTGTATTTAATTGTCAGTCATATCAAATACCCAAAGAAAGGTTTGTCACTTCACAGTGTTTACTTCTGTCCTGTTTGTGTTTAACAGGCACTCACAAATCTGTGGCCAACAGCTCCAAAGCTATTTGCAGCCATCTTTGCCCAGGTCTTCTCCTTCCTGCTGTGTCACAACAACAAGACCCGGAAAACACTAAAAATATGTTGACAAGGGCAGACTGCCCCACAGCCTCCAGACAACAACAACAAATAAATAAATAACCCGCGATAACAACAACAAAAAAGACAAGAATAAGAAGGAAAAAACTTGTCCTCACCTCCCACCAAACCCTCACAGTCAGACCCCCCCCGCCCCCCACCCGCTCTTCCATTTAGAGCACTTGCTCCTTGTTAAAAGGATCCAGCCCTGGACGGAGCGAGGGTGGTGATACCCCTAATGAAGATGAATATTCAGCTGCTTTAGAAAGGCTCCTGGAAGGCTGCCCAGCCTGCACTCGCTGTTCCAGTCAAATTGGCAGCAAGGTGGGGGTGGAGGGAGGGGCCCGACGCACAGGGCTGAAGAGCAGAAGTTAGGTGGAGGGGGCTGCTGAATATGACTGGTCCGCCAAACAGGCAGGGGATACATGTGTGCCTGTGTACTGCTCTGGCAAATGAGCAGAAAGCAATGCACAAACAGTGTTTGCATACATGTGGACACCAGCGCAGTCCACTGTCACAGGAGGGAGGCAGGACGCTGTCAGTCTGTTGTGGAGAGGAAATGAGTACAGTCATTTTTAGCTTCTTTTAGACTCACACACCAGGCTATTTATAATTTCCATTTTCACATGCTTGCTTACTAATTGTTGTAATTAATCAAATGATGAGCTGAAGTGGGAGCAATTTTGCATTTAAGCATCATGGCACATGACCAAAAAATTATGAAACATTGTCAATTGAACAACTTTTTTTTCAGAATATCATGAAGGAAAATTAAAAAGAAACAGTTGCATTAATCTCAACAAATTTATGGTTTAAAGATGTGCAGTAGTTTTATATTATTTCCAACAAGTTATTTTCCAGTTGTTGTCTCAAGGCAACCCTGTACAGTGAGGCCTTGTTAAGATAATACCATGCTCACTGATGGCCATGAGGAAATTGATGACCCAGGCCAATGTGTTTTCTGTCCTTACTCACTGGTAACAGTGGGCAGTAGCACACTTCATGGTCTAGAGAGGTGAAAAATATCTGGTTCTATACAGTTGTTTGTTGCTGATTGAAGATATTGAGCTTAGAGCAGTTACAGTCAGGAGGAAAGGATACAAGGTTGTAATACAAATATTACAATTTCTTTAAAAGTATAAAAAGTAACTTAAAAATTTAAATGGAATGATAAAAATAAAAAAACATGCTTTTTAAGGAATAGCTGGAAAATGAAATGATAAAAACGTTTCATTGCAAGGATATTGCTAGAAAACAACCTCATCAGGTCATTTTTTTTACCCACATCCACAATTCACTTGTGCAAAACACACCATCTTGTGAGTGTTGTAAATTGTGTCCAAATTAAGCTCACAGCAAAACTGGGGATTGATCTCCACAATAAAATGGACTCTCAATAATAGATATGTTTTCCATTGAGCTGTTTTCATGTTTTGTTGAGGAGAAGCTTCACCTCAAGAAAAAAGCTTTTTAGAAT
Source organism: Amphiprion ocellaris (assembly GCF_022539595.1). NCBI lineage: Eukaryota > Metazoa > Chordata > Actinopteri > Pomacentridae > Amphiprion > Amphiprion ocellaris. Next base: position 27,466,868 of record NC_072766.1, on the reverse strand, counting down.
CTTGATATTTTTGCTTACAGCTTGAGAAGTTGAGTGGTGGACACACATTCGTGTGGATGTTGTTCTTCCGCTTCTGTCATAAATTGCTCTCATGTCAAGCTGCTCTTTCAAAATGCCTGATGCAATGCAATCCAATATTAACAGTATTCACATGTAATATACATAATTTATGATTAGACAAACAAAGTGAAAAAAAACATAAGACATTTTCAGCTTGGAGACTGTGTTAAAAGACAGCTATCTGTTCACCAAATGTGACAGAATCTGACTTTATCAACAGATTTAGAATATTCTGAATGATAAGCTGTGGCTCTACCAAGCCAAAATGTATCTAAAGAAAAAAACTTTCAAACCGGATGTTGGACGAAACAGCTTCAGGGACATACATAAGATTTTTACGGTGTCTGCATCAGCTCTCATGTGAGCTTCTAAAACCTACGGTTATACAGAACAGTCTTCTCTGCATATGTTTATAGAGATATGTCTGTGTATCCCAACTGAAGATGTAGAAAATGAATGATGAAGCCTGAATGGCAGGTGGGCTATCCACTGAGACACATGAGCCCCTGATGGACTTCACAAGCTCACATTTTGAAGAAAAGGTTTACCCAAAGCTTTTTAGCATTATGTTTTTTTTTGTTTTTTTTTTTTTGTTTGTATTTTTTGTGAGATCTTGAGTAGCTGAGGATGAGTGGTGGCCTACATGGACACCATGTTGCTCCTTTGCTTCCATCATTAAAGGCTCTCAAGTTAAGCTTCTATTTCAAAGTGCAAAACAAGCCAGTATCAGCTTTATTTAACTGCAATATGCATCATCAATTGGACCACAACAAGCCTGTAATTTTACAACATGTTACTGTGGGAAAATGCTGTCGGCAAATTATTCTGAATGTGTGATGCACTATATTGCCAAAAGTATTTGCTCACCTGCCTTGACATATGAACGTAAGTGACATCCCATTCCTAATCCATAGGGTTCAATATGACGTCGGTCCACCCTTTGCAGCTATAACAGCTTCAACTCTTCTGGGAAGGCTGTCCACAAGGTTTAGGAGTGTGTTTATGGGAATTTTTGATCATTCTTCCTCAGTCTCCGCTCTAATTCATCCCAAAGGTGTTCTGTCGGGTTGAGGTCAGGACTCTGTGCAGGTCAGTCAAGTTCATCCACACCAGACTCTGTCATCCATGACTTTATGGACCTTGCTTTGTGCACTGGTACACAGTCATGTTGGAAGAGGAAGGGGCCAGCTCCAAACTGTTCCCACAAAGTTGGGAGCATGGAATTGTCCAAAATATCTTGGTATGCTGAAGCATTCAGAGTTCCTTTCACTGGAACTAAGGGTCCAAGCCCAGCTCCTGAAAAACAAGCCCACACCATAATCCCCCCTCCACCAAACTTTACACTTGGCACAATGCAGTCCGACAAGTATGGTTCTCCTGGCAACCACCAAACCCAGACTCATCCATCAGATTGCCAGATGGAGAAGCGTGATTCGTCACTCCAGAGAAGGCGTCTCCAGTGCTCTAGAGTGCAGTGGCAGCGTGCTTTACACCACTGCATCCCACGCTTTGCATTGCACTTGGTGATGTATGGCTTGGATGCAGCTGCTCAGCCATGGAAACCCATTCCATGAAGCTCTCTGCTGAAGCACTGTTCTTGAGCTAATCTGAAGGCCACATGAAGTTTGATGGTCTGTAGTGATTGATTCTGCAGAAAGTTGGCGACCTCTTCGCACTATGCACCTCAGCATCCGCTGACCCTGCTCCGTCAGTTTACGTGGCCTACCACTTGGTGGCTGAGTTGCTGTCGTTCCCACACACTTCCACTTTCTTATAATACAGCTGACAGTTGACTGTGGAATATTTAGGAGTGAGGAAATGTCACGACTGGATTTGTTGCACAGGTGGCATCCTATCACAGTTCCACGCTGGAATTCACTGAGCTCCTGAGAGCGACCCATTCTTTCACAAATGTTTGTAAAAGCAGTCTGCATGCCTAGGTGCTTGATTTTATACACCTGTGGCCATGGAAGTGATTGGAACACCTGATTCTGATTATTTGGATGGGTGAGCGAATACTTTTGGCAATATAGTGTACGTTGTGATTTATAGTTAAACTTTGCAAAGTGACAGAACAGAAGTTACTGTAAAATTATAGCAATTTGTTAGTCTACATTATATTTCTCAAGCTGGTTCTACAGACTATACACCAGCAAATGTGTACTTCTTTTGTTAGGGCTTATAATGCTAGGAAGCAGTGCCTCAGTGTTTCTGAATGTTAAGCTGTAGCTCGATGCTGAAATGTATGCTTTAAACCTGAAGAGTATGAGAAAACTTTCACAGCATATGTTGGATGAAACAGCCTCATGGACGTGCAGGCTCGTGCTACATGTTGCTCAGATTTGTAAGGTGTGTGCATCAGCTCCCATGTGAACTTCTGAGACTTGCAGTTACACAGAACAGTCTTCTCTGCATAGTTTGCAGATACACAGACTTTCTGTGCATCTTCCCTAAAAAATTGGGAAATATGATGCCTATGCGCGTTTCATTTTTTAAAAAATGCAACAGATTCTTGATTTTGTAAAGAAAAAAGAAAGAAGAGTAAGAAGAATAACAAAGTAGAAATACTGATAGTAAATTATTACCAGGAGAAACAACAGACTGTGTATGTATACTGCATGAACATGTAAGATACGTGTTGAAGATGAGATAAGATAACCCTTCATTAATCCCACAGTGGGGAAGTTTCCAGTGTTACAGCAGCAAAATGCACTGTGCAAAAATGTATGAATATTGGTAGAAATAAAAACACATTTGAATAAACAGAAAATACACAAAAGTATTGTTGATATTGTGCATATTTTTCCACATATTGAACTTTAGATGTACAGATTCTTAGAATACGGAAAATAACAATATTGCAGGGTCATTCTATGTGTAGAAAAACATTGATGCTGCATAGAATCTTTTGTGAATAGAGAATGGGGATATTACACAGGTTATTGTCGAAAAATATGTTGTATTATTGAGCATTTTCATGGAACAACTGTTGTATTTTCTGTTCCATTACCCTCATGTCAGATTGTGGCCTTCAGTCAACAACATTACACATTCATTCTTTTGAGGTTTAATTATACCACTATTCCTGTATTCACTATGTTGTTGTATACACTTCTGACCTGTGTTTGTTGCACATGGCCACCGTGTAGAAGGAGAAGGAAACCAGCATTTGAATGAGTGAGAAAGCACGGGGAAAAAAAATCATTTCAAAGTGTTTCAATCCTCTAAAAAGAGTCACGCTTCCAAAAATAAGGAAATAAAGTTGAACCTAATTTATAAGTGGATGTTGATAGTGGTGAGTTTTAACGCTCTGTGCTGTGCCTTGTGCTGTCACGGTTCAGGCTACCTTGGCTGCGACTGCGAGCACATTCCTGTTGCCAGGTGGAGAGCGGAGATGGAGAGAGCCGGCAGCCATTAGCAGTGTTGGCTATTGGAAGTGAAAAGAGAAGAAACGTGGGGCAGCTTTGCCACCCGTTTGAAGTAGGGACAGCTTGTTTGTGTAGTGGAGGCAGAGCGCTCGACTTTCATGTCCTGCTCTCATGTGACCTGGGGAGACCTCAGCTTCATAAACCATATTGACTATATTGCTTGGAAAAAAAAAAAAAAAAAAACCACTGACACAATCTATTCCAGCACTTATGGGGCTTGGAAGCCTGGAGCTTTATGAAGTGAGATGAATGGGAGAGCGCTGGGAGTTTCAAGGCCAGCCCTTGACATGACTTACAAACAGACAAACATTAAAATGTTCTCAAGCACTGACTCATTACCTGAGTAATAAATGAGAGCTTTAAGGGAACTGTGTGACAGTTAATTTCAGGCTGCATAACAATACCAACTCTGTGACATTTGATCAGGATTCTTTTAACGATACTGTCACACTCCATCAGCGCTCACTCTGTGATCCTGTAAATGATTGTGTGATTAAACATGAATTAAAAGTGAAACCATGAAATTGCAAGTCCTCCCACCACCTTCTCTAAAGTTGAAATGTAGTGCTCTTAACGGGAGTTTTTGACACAACTGCTGATCCAGCTCTCGGGGATGAGGGCTTGAGAGACTTAGACGGTTTTTTGTCGTCTCTGCATTTCTTGGGAGGGAATTGGCAGATTATTTGGTCAACCTCGATCAGTTCCACCACAGCTTAGGGGGATACATGCTCGCTGACTAATATTGCCCAGAAATCCATCAAAGTCAGAGGGCTTGTCCCCCTTTTAAAACTTGTGTGTTCCAATCAAGTGCTCAGCGCGTCAAAGCCATCACAAACAGAGGCCATACTTTGCCTGCTTCTGCCGCTGACAGATCCCGATGAAAATAAATTATGCTGTCCCCAAGCATGAAAGTACCTTGTGTAATGTCGAATGAGATGACAGTTAACTTTAATCTTCAAAGCACTCCTACAACATAATGCAGTTTTCTTTGCTGGCTTAATATCCCTAAAATAAAAAGTTGAGATGCTTTTCGCTTTCTCAAGGGCTTGATTTAGGATCCAGAAATGGTTTTCTGTCATAGAGTTTGATTGTTATACATCGTAGGTGGTGTAAGTATGCAGTCAGATATTCCACAATTAAAGCTGAAATTTATGGAATGAGAAGCCAGAGGATGTAACCCAGAGGATCAACTGATAAGAAGGGTCACTCAAAAAAACAAAGAAACCAAACAAAACAATACAACACCTAAAAGCAGAGGCATCTTTGCAGATTTGAGCTTTCAGTTTCATTTTAAACCAAATGCATCATCTGAAGGTGTTTGAGGAGCCACAGAACAACAGCTGATAAATAGAAGGTGTGATTAGCTGATGATGTCAAGCATCCAATTCTTGTAAAATTGCCAGGATAACAAACTACTATCAAGCCTGCCGTCACAGAGAGAAGTGAAATATGGTGATGTATGGAAACAAACATGATCCAGATGTTTTCAGGTTTAAAAGCATGAAAGACACAGCAAGTTACTCCATCCATCCATTATCTATACATACTCACATTCACACCTATAATCATCAGTTACCTCAATATGTAGTTGGGCTGTGGGAGGAATCCAGAAGACCCGGTGAAAACCCACGCATGCAAAGGGAGAACATGCAGATTCCATGTCGAAAGATCGCAGGCCCAGGTCGGGAAACCAGGGATCTTCTAGCTGCAAGGCGATGATGCTAACCACTGAACCACTATGCAGCACTACCCTACAAATTAATCAAATTATTTTAGAATCACGTTTTTATCCCCCAAAGTAAAGTGGTGATCAGCAGTTGTCAGCTGCTGAGCTAATCAGGGATGACTTGCGAAGGAAATGCTCAGTATGTCGATTCTCAGATGTTTATGAATGAAGAGTTATCTAATGATTTATTTGTACACCATCTCCCAGTCTGTTCTCCAATAATCTATCATTATCCACTACTACAGTTCATCAATTATTAAATGGTTATTGATTCATTTACTCATTTCATACAGAATGCTGCCATTTTATGTTTTCTAGCTGAGGAAGACAGTTTCCTTTGTGGAATGCATTGTGTGAGAGTGGTGTCCGTCAAGAGTACACTAAAAAAAATTATATTTACTATGCAAAATATCTGGTATGGAAATACCTGAGTTTGTCACCTTCCCAGCGTGAACACATTACATATTCAAAGGCTGCTTAGAATTACTGTGTACTATGAATTTGCAACACAGCATGACAGGAACCTAAGAACACGGTATAGGAACATTTAACATCATGTAATTACTTAAAGCATCTAAGCAATGTCAAAACAACATTCTGTTCAATCAGCCCTGACAGCTGGACACTACTTATGGAAAAGAAAGTCATCTGTGGCTGAGAACATAGGTATTAGTGTACAACCCACTTGAAAACTGGATTGTATTCAGTTGACATTATCTGCCAGTCAACACAACTCAGTAAACAGCCTCCACAATTGGAATTTGTTTACCTCAAGCAACTCCGAATGGCATTTTCAGGTCCAGCAGCAGCATTACTTTTATCCTTTATAGGAGTGAGTTTAGTAAAATAAAGTATTTCTGAGCTTTTTCTTACTCTAACAAGTGAAAAAAGAAAAGTTCAATTCACTTTTATATGAGTTTTAATTTAAAATAGCCTTTGGTTAAAAATAAAGGATCCATTGTTCCTTTGTTTGGGGATAAATTGTAACAGGAAGGGCTTTTTTTTTTATTCATAGACACACATAACTTTCAGTTTGAAACAAAAATGATGAGTCAAGGTAAAATACACTGTATTATAGATCTTTGCCTTCCCACATTTCAGATACATTAACTATTCTTTTCTTACCTGCAGCCATTGCAAATATCAATGCTCTGCTTTACTCAGCAGGCAGCCCTACACAGAAGAAAAGGCACTCACAAACTTAGAATTTCACATTCCTTCTGGTCCTCAGCTGCAGCATGTGACAGAAAAACAGTTATTCAGCACAGGTCCCACGGGCTGGCTGTCTGCTCGTTTGTTAATGACAAGCATTTGGGGTAACCATCGATTTCCTGTGGCACTAATTAAGAGTAGACTCATTAAAACGTTTGCAATACATCCTATGTTAACTTTGCAGGTTGTTTTTTTTTTTCCCTCTCTCTTTCTCCTTTGATTCTATTGTGATTGTTGTTTGTCTTTTCTCTTGTTGAGGTAAATGATCATAGGTTTACAAAGAGAATGATCACAGGGAGAATAGTGCAATGATGGGGATACTGATGCTTCGACCTCTGCTCTCACTCATTTCCAGTCAAAAACATCCAAACTGAAGCAAGGCAGACATAAAGGAGGACACCTATATGGATTATAGGTGTAGAATATATATCAAACAGTGGCCTTTAGCTTTTAATCTGAATTCGTTCATTGAATTCATGATATTAGTAAACAGAGCTAATTTTGTCTGCTTTATCCCAAATATGCATGCACCTTAGGGGCAGTGAGGTGCTAAGGGTTTAATATAAGTGAGAGAAAATGGCAAAAAACTCCTGACTCTGATTCCAGCTAAGCTGACTAACACTGGGAGGCATTTGAGCAGACGTTCACCTCCATTTAGGAGTGCAATCTGTCTTAAAAGCCCGGTACTTCTTATTCCAAGAAGCCATATTGATCCATCCAACTGTCCTCCCTGTGTGTGTTTATGTCTGGTGCCAGGTCAGATATCTGTTCCTGGTGCCTGTTGATGTTCGTGTGTTGCTGCCTGACCACAGTTCACAAGGTGATTTGTTGTAGTCTGGTTATTTCACTTTGTTTAATGGTTGGTTCACACACACACACGCACACACACACACACGCACGCACGCACACACGCACACAGACTTTCTTGTGCACCCTTTGTGGCATCTAACAGCTCAGCTTTGGTTTGATTTTTTTGCTTTTACTACTGCTTTAGCAAATGATGATATTGCCAAGCAACAGCATTGACTTACAATCGGCCGAAAAGCAGCCAAGGTTCTGTTGACGATACTGTTGTGAAAGTACACCAGACAACTGCTTAACCAAAATATGTCTCATCCAAATGACTTTAAACCTCATGCTGCAGTCTCTTCAATTGCCAGTCTTACCTCTGTTGAGTGTGAAGTAGATCTGATGAAGGGTTACTGAGAAGAGCAACGAACAGACAACATTCAAATCATCATTTTATGTAATGGGTTTTCCTTATACCTCTAAAATGCCTGCTGTTTAAATTTTTGTCACTGTTAATCAAGGAGGATGATATCTGAAAAACTCAACAGCAGTCTCGACAGTTACTCAGGGTATTCCACAGACCTTGTTGCCAGTGGTTTGAACTGGAACTGCTTTCTTCCAAAGAAATAGTCCCAATAGTCCCAGCAAGAAGTATGGATTATCCTATATAACAAGGACATTAGTTTCCAAAATATTTTGCTATTTTTTCACCCCTTAATCTTCATTGTACTGCAGTGCCTCCTTGCAGAATATTTAAACCCTTACCACTGAATACCTAAACTATTATATCGGTAATTAGAAATGTTCTTATTTTTGAAAGAAAAGCATTTTTTTAATCAAGATAACATTAAATTAATCAGAACTACAGTCCAGACATTGTTAATGTGGTAAATGACTATTCTATTCAATTCAATTCAATTTTATTTATATAGCGCCAATTACAGTCAAATTGTCTCGAGACGCTTTACAGAACCCATATGCCTGACCCCCAGAGCAAGCCAAAAGGCGACAGTGGCAAGGAAAACACCCTTTTAACAGGGAAAAAAACCTCGAGCAGAACCCGGCTCTAATGTGGGGGGACCCATCTGCCTGCTGGCCGGGCGGGTTGAGAGGGACAGAAGAGGTAGAGAGGTAGAGATAGAGGGGTAGAGATGGAGATAGAGGGATACAGATAGAGGGGTAGAGATAGAGAGGTGGGGGGGTGGGACACAAGGACCATAAAACACAGCCACACATCTGAAGCATCCAGCATCCAGCTCTGGGACCAGGGACACTCGGAGAAAGGACACAGAAAGAAACAGAGTGAATGTAATGCAATAATGGTATATATAGTAAATACATAGGTAGTTAGAGAAGGGCTCAGTGCATCCAGAGAGGTTCCCCAGCAGCCTAGGCCTATAGCAGCATAACTAGGGGCAAACTAAAGGGACGTCAAGAGGGGAAGTCAGTTGTGCAAATGAAAACACCAGCTCACCCCGTCAGGGTCACCCAGTCAGCCCTAACTATAAGCTTTGTCGAAAAGGAAGGTTTTAAGCCTGGTCTTAAAAATAGAGAGGGTGTCCACCTCCCGAACCCAAACTGGGAGCTGGTTCCACAGGAGAGGTGCCTGATAACTGAAGGCTCTGCCTCCCATTCTACTTTTAGAGATTCTAGGAACAACAAGTAAGCCTGCAGTCTGAGAGCGAAGAGTTCTGCTAGGGTAATATGGTACTATCAGGTCTTTAAGATATGATGGAGATTGGTTGTTAAGAGCTTTATATGTCAGAAGAAGGATTTTGAATTCTATTCTAGATTTAACAGGGAGCCAATGAAGAGAAACCAATATAGGAGAAATATGATCTCTCTTGCTAACTCCCGTCAGTACTCTGGCTGCAGCGTTTTGGATCAGCTGTAGATGTTTCAGAGAGCTATTGGGACAACCTGATAATAAGGAATTACAGTAGTCAAGCCTAGAAGTAACAAATGCATGGACTAGTTTTTCTGCATCACTCTGAGAAAGGATGTTCCTGATTTTCACAATATTTCTCAGGTGGAAAAAGGAAGTCCTACAGATTTGTTTTATGTGCGAGTTAAAGGACATGTCCTGGTCAAAGATAACACCGAGGTTCCTCACAGTAGTACTGGAGGCCAATGTAATGCCATCCAGAGTAACTATATGCTTTGAAAGCAATTCTCTAAGATGTTTGGGGCCAAATACAATGACTTCAGTCTTGTCTGAATTTAGTAGTAAGAAATTATAGGTCATCCAGGTCTTTATGTCCTTAAGACAATCTTGCAGTCTAGCTAGCTGATTAGTTTCATTTGGCTTCATAGATAAATACAATTGAGTGTCGTCAGCATAACAATGGAAATTAATACAGTGCTTCCTAATAATGTTGCCTAAGGGAAGCATGTATAATGTGAACAGTATTGGTCCTAAGACAGAACCCTGAGGAACTCCATGATTAACCCTAGTATGCTCAGAAGAGTCATTGTTGACATGCACAAACTGGAACCTGTCTGATAAGTAGGATTTAAACCAGTCCAGTGCTGTCCCTTTAATGCCAATAGAATGTTCTAGTCGCTGTAATAAAAGTTTGTGGTCGATTGTATCGAATGCTGCACTAAGGTCCAACAGAATAAGTATAGAGACCAGTCCATTATCTGACGCTATGAGAAGGTCATTAGTAACTTTCACCAGAGCTGTTTCTGTGCTATGATGCACTCTGAAGCCTGACTGAAACTCTTCAAACAGGCTGTTTCCAGCTATTCTAGCTGGAAACAGTTGATTTTTAATGGAATATCTACATAGAGGTACAGAGGACCATTTCCAGCAACCATCACTCCTGTGTTCTAATGGTACATTGTGTTAGCTAATCATGTTGAAAGGCTGACTGATGATTAGAAAACCCTTGTGCAATTATATTAGCAACATAGAATCTGGCCATTTAAAATAGATCGACCCAGAAACTAATGAAATCAATACAAAATTGCATTGCATGAGCACAGGCATGTGTTGTGCATGCGTACATTATGTTGTACAGACACCGAACTGCGTGACCGAAATATGTAACGGGTCGAGTGAATTGATGCAGGTAACTGAAACAGCGTTCACTTGTTGTCATGGTTACGGTGACGCTACATCTTGCAATGGAAAATCCTTAACAAATCCTTGTAGGCAGTGATGCGACTATAAGCCGCATCACTGCCAAAATCTAATGAGGTGGTCCTTGTGTCATTTCTGACCTTCCCTGAAAATTTCATGCAAATCCGTCTGTCTGTTTTTGAGTAATGGTGCAGATGGACAGACAAATTCACAGAAAAATGTACGTTGATCATCACATAACTTCGCCGTGTTCCTTGGTGGAATAATACACAAATTGACACCGAGAGGAGAGTCGCCCTGCACATGTTGATTATGTTTGGCTCAACATACAGCTGTAAGCCAACTTCTCAACTATGAATATAATCCAAACTAAATATGGTTCCAGACTCACCAATGAGCTCCAAATGTGTTTGAGAATGACCCTGACACCATTCAGATCACGATACAAAATACTGGCAGCTTAGTTCTCCCATTAAGCAGCAGGGGTATAAGGGGAGTGATATAAGAGAAAAAAATGTAAAAGTGTTCAACTGTTTAAATTTTTTAGATTTATGTATTGTTAAAGATGTATATAAGTTGGTTCAGGTTGTTCAGTCATTATTTTTCACTTTATTTTCAGATGTACAGTTATATCAAAAGTTATTTATTAGTGAATGTCGTCAGAATATTTTTGAACCGTTGATTACATGCAGACACTAATTAAACTACCAGGTTACATCAACATATATCACACTAATTCAAGTTGGACATTATGATTTTCTGGACCTTTGCATTAATAAATTTTCTCTGACTGAACCTCTTTGAATTTTTGTTGAATACCCCTGCGCTAAACGGCACATTGGCCCTCTTTGAATCCAAAAAAACCCCCAAAGACGGAACAGTCCACCAACTTACAGTAATATGAGCAGGAAGGAGTGTTTTTTTTCACCGAAGCACAGGTGTTAAATAAACATGTTAAGTGCAGATATATTTCCTTCTTTCTTGAATCTGCTCACGCAAAATGAAACGCAATTAATATAGATTAAAAATGAATGATATTTAACCGTGTTGAATCAAAATTAATTCACAGCAATCCTGTGATTAATCTGATTTAAAATTTTAATGGACTGACAGCACTTATAGGTTTTATACATATATATATATATATATATATATATATATATATATATATATATATATATATATATATATATATATATATATATAATGTTCCAAGAGCACTTATTTTCCTTTTTAGCTTATACTGTTTCATATCTGATTCTCTGAACACTTTCTTAAACCAGAACAATCAATCAGACAAACAAAAAACATTGGCAGTGACAGAACATTTTTTCACAGGCTGCATGATGAACTGTTGGCTCCGTTGGCACTTTCTGAACACAAATTTTGTCCCATTATAATGGCAGGCACTCTCTCTCCAGTCGTGCTCCTGCTAGTGGGCAGCTCTTGGAAATGTGTGGGATGAACAGCCTGCAACAATATCATGTGTTAGCAGTCAGCTCAACAGAAAGCTAATGAACCATAGCAAACAGCTTGTGGGGTGTAGCAAGAGAGAGCAGTTGCATCAAAAACCCTTCATCGGCGGCTTGAGCACGCTTAAGTGAATAAACTGTATCCTAAGGCTGGTGGAAAACAGACATAATCCATTGACATGTATAAAAGTCAAAGTGAGATAAGTAGCAGACAGTGTTGCACTAAAGAACAGACGTCACACATAGCAAAGATTTCACTCAAATTACTGTGGAAATAAATCACACCAATTTCTATGTAGTCACTTTGCTTTTCAAAGGAGTAGTAGCATGTTTTTGGATGAATTTTTATTGTACAGACAAGACAGCAATCGATTGTCTATCTTATTCTTTCAGTGAAAATGAACACCAGCTGTTAGAGAATGATAACACTGCCTGGATACACCATGTTTTCTCAAGTAATACAACTAGAGTTCATATAAGAATATAATGTTAGACAGTTCAGAGCACAATGGTGAATGTCTAATAACATTGCGTCATTGTCAGTACAAACCTTTTCAACGTACCCCATGTGCATGACTAATCAATTTCAGCGTCACCCTACAATCTGTTTACAGTTGTGTCTTCCTCATGAAGTGTTTTCTGGGATGAAAAATTTATTCATTTCACTTTCTGTACATAAGTTCTACAGTTTATGCTGTGTGTGTTCTTATTTGCCAACATACCCCGGTAATATAGAAAGCAAAACCAACAATAAAAGTATACATATAGTAGGTATCAGTTCTGATCCCTAATCTGCCAATAACCTGTATCAGTCCAATGTCTGTGGTGTCAAATTTTTTTCCAAATGTAAAATCTGTGTGGACCTGGCCACACAATAATCACTGAGATCAGGTCTCCTTCAGCTTCATTTCATGCTTCTGCAGCTCTTTGTCTAAGTGATCATCATGTGTCTAGCTGTCTATTTTCTAGTTTTTCCTCACAAACGTAGGTGCAGTTCCTCAGCAGTGTTTTTCACTCCATTTTATTTATTTTAGATACATAATTTCAGTCCTTGTGTTCTTACTCATTGTCCTTTAACATGCTTTGTTAATCATGTGGGAGAACAAAATTTGAATATGCCATGTTTTAGGACCAATTTTTCAACAAAATGTGCTGAACAAAAATGCCTTGATTTTAGCTGCTACAATAGTCAATGTTACTGACAATTTCTAAAGACTAATGTGAACAGCAGTTAACATTCATATATATATATATATATATATATATATATATATATATATATATATATATATATATATATATATATATATATATATATATATATATATATATATATATATTAAAGCCTTATAATATAATATTTGGCACTTTGCATATTATGACAAAACTTTAATTATATTCATTTTCCTGTAATTTTATTTTCAAATTCCATACTTAAACTACAGTTTAACTTTACTACAGAACACTGGATGTGAATGAAATAAGGTTGTAAGGATAAGATCACCCGAATGATTTATGCAGTATGGTAATTTTGTTATTTGATAGTTTGAAGGTCATAAAAATGGGAGCTTATCCCAGCTGACTTAGGGAGAAGGCAAGGGACACCCTGGCAACCTGTGCCCCAAGGGACAGGTTGCCAGTCCGTTGCAGGGCTACATATACAGACGAACAATCACATTAGCACCTACAGACAATTTAGAATTATCAGTTCAGTTAACTTCAGCATATTTTTGGATGGTGGGAGGAAGCCAGAGTACCCGCAGAAAACCCACGCATGCACAGGGGGAACATGCAAACTCCATGCAGAGAGATTCCAGGAAGGCTGGGACGTGAACCAGGGATCTTCTAGCTGCAAGGTGAAAGTGCTAACCACTGGTGAATGGTGCCTATTACAAATCCTAACCTAGATACTCTAAAATATACACTAAAAACACACACACACACACACACACACACACACACACACACACACACACACACACAGAGACATGCACACAGACATGCACACACAGACACACAGACACACACACACACACTCACACACACACACACACACACAAGAAGTGTCTCTCAATATTTTGCAGGTGGCAATTATTTCATTTAAAAAAGGCTCAATGATTTTACAGCTGGCCACTGTGTTTTTGACATACAAAGAGGAAGAAATTGTGCAGCTATTGTTGTTGACTATTTTTAGTGACTGATTGTTATTTGAATGTTTGGGGAAGTTGTGACAAAATAGTGTGTAGGTGTGTGTTCATGGTAATGAGGGGACATGTCACCCAGTTCAGCAGTGTGGTTCACTGACATGTTGAAAACAGTGGAGCTATAGTAGAATTAATATAATTTTACAGCCCGATATTTAGCAATCCTTTAGAAAGGAGCCTCCTTTTCATTGTTTCTCTTGTTAATGCTGATCACCAGTTATCCAGTCTGTGCACGACTGACTTCTCTCAAGTGCATCTACTATAATGCTTTCACTGTCGTATATATGCAGGAATCAGTGAATGAAAAAAAACCCAACATCTAGGCAAGTCCATATTAGCTCACAGCACCAGTGAAGAAAGCCAAACTGAATATGTTTAAGTATTTAGTATGGCTTGGTCATGTGTGGCCGATATGCAGCCCAATAAATCAGTCAGTATCAGGATCTATACCAATTTGATCCAATGCATCAGTGAATGTCTGTTGCAAAAATATAAATTGGCTATGGTGTTGGACTAACTGTCAGGCCTGTGGCTGCTGGGCCCAAATAGTGCCTCCTACCCTTTCTCTCTGCCCCTTTCTCTCTCTCCAGGTGTGTGCGGTTGAGACTGCTGTCTTCGATCCGTAATCATCATCAACTGGCAGGAGCGGGTGGAGAGCAGCCAATCAGACTCCACTCTCACAGCAATATAACCTGACGCCACTCACCTCTCAGTGCCGGATCATGATACCAGGCAGTAATCAGCTCGTTGCAAGTCACTCCAGCCTCAGAACTTACTTACTCACTCGAATGTCTGGTAATCTTGGCTGTCTTCTCCCTCTATTCCAGAACTGGATCCACCTGCTCCTGTTTTCGTTCCGCCTGGTTCCAACATTGGTCATCTCCAGTCCTCTGCAGAGTCGTGTCCTCCGTTCCACAGCCCACCATCTAGGATCAACTCACCTAAACAGAAAACTTTCTGGCGTCCATCCATATCTCCTCATTGCTGCAGTCTCACCAACCACACACCCTGGGTTCCTCAAGCCGTCTTCCCCTATCCACGACCAAGACCTCAGCTACATCTAAGATCCCCAGTTCGAGCATCAGTTTGTTTCTAGTTGTTCAGTTTGATTCAAGTTCCTGCAGTTGTTTCACTAATTAGTATCTAGTATTTACGTAGACTATTAGAATTTCCAGGTATTCTGTTTCTCTAGTTCCAGGTTTAGATTTCGAGTTTAGTGTAGAGCGTTATCTAACGTGTCTTTATCTCTTTCTTGCCTAGGAAATGCCTACCGTGAGTCAGTTTGTTGTTTAGTGTAATGTTTCCTCTCTACCAATAGGAGTCCTCTAGGGCTCAGTCTTGCCTCTGTTCCGATTCTGGTCCGAGAATTTCCAGTTGTAGTCTTCCGGCCATGTTTGTAGTTCTGTTTCTTGAAAGTCTGTGAATAAACCGTTCTGCTTGATTTTTGAAATAGTCTGCTGTCTCATTTCCCGCACCTGAGCCTCCAGAAATCGTAACACTAACGGATGTGTTCATTGTAATGAATGTGGGCACTTCAATGATGAAAATACTACACAAAAAATGCTGTATTTAACTCTGAATATTGTTTGTGAATAATTACAGCACCCAACTTGCTTAGTATAAAGCAGGGGTATTCAACTAAAAGAGGTTCAATCAGAGAAAATTTATTAAAGCAAAGGCCCGGAACATCATAATGTCTAACTTGAATTACTGTGATATATGTTGATGTAAGCTAGTAGTTTTATAAGTGTTTGCATGTAATCAATAACTGATCGTCAAATCAAGTAAATTCACTACAGTTAAAAACATTTTGATGTTTGTTAATACTCTTTGATATAACTTTACACCTTAAAATATAGTGCAGAACTAGAAAAAATATTGATTGAACAACCTGAACCAACTTATATGCATCTTTAACAATACCTAAATCTCAAAAATGTAAACAATTGAACACTTTTATATATTTTTTTTTCTGTCTTATATCACTCCCCTTATATCCCCTACTGCTTAATGGGAGAACTGAGCTGCAGCTTGTCCTGCCAGTATTCTGAACCATGGCTGAATGGTGTTAGGGCCATTCTCAAATACATTTGGAGCTCATTGGTGAGTCAGGAACGATATTTAGTTTTGATTATGTTCACACTTGAGAAAGCTGCCCAGCTATATGTTGAGCCAAACATGGTCAGCATGTGCAGGACTATTTTCCTCTCGGTGTGGCTTTATTTGTTTTCCTTTTTTGTCTGTCCTTCTTTTGTCTGTCCCTCACCTCTCAACTGTTTTCTGAATGCAGAGCTGCGATGTTTACCGCCTGCAGTACAGAGACTTCATTGGCTGAGTAGCGTCACGTGGGATGGCTGAACTCGTACATAATTGGTCTGTGTGTTTCTTGAGCTGATAACCAATGCCGTAAACACTGGAAAAGCTGTGCCGGTAAAACAGAAGCGACCAATCAAATTTAAAATCCTGTTACAATTTATTGATTACAGGTCCGGGTCTGCATAAGACGGCGTCTGGGTCTGGGTCCAGGTCCGGATCCAGACCACAGTCCACCAGTTTAGAGACCCCTGGTATAAAGAAATGAGCTTGGGAAAAGGAATTCACAAGCACACACACTTGACATACACTTGTTTTTGAAGTGTTTGTTTTGTTGATGGTACAAAAGAAAGGAATAATGCCACACTTTAAGAAGAATTCAATTTACATACTTTCAGGAGAACATGGAAATAGCTGACATGCTCAGACAAAGGGCTAACAGAAAGGTTCATATATATTTGAAGCTTTCTCTTCCATCATCACTGTAGCTTGCAGACAATGATATTAATTAGAATTCATGTCCTGTGACTCCTTACTCTGAAAGTATCCTTTTCCCCCTAGTCCTCTGCCCTAGCGTTGTGATCCTCCGCTAGTCCTCCTTACCACAAATCCTGCCCCTGCTTCCCATGCAGGTGTTGGACTTGTGATGTGAATGGCAGCATGAATGCTAATAGGCCATTGTAATAAGGTCTTTGAAGTATGCAATACACTGTTACAGAATCATAATGTGAAAATCCCTCTTTGAATCTGGAGACTCATCCCTGCTTGACACTAGCAGGCCCCTCACTCCCTCTCTCCTCCCTCTCTCCTCCAGGCTCTGTCTTTCTTTCCTTTCTTCCCCCCTACCACCACCTCTCCATCTCCCCTACATCTTTTAATATTCACTTCTGGCAGAAAGACTTGCATTGCTCTGATAGGTCTTGGATGACATGAAGGGTTTCCAAATACCAACATGTGGGATGTAGCGATCCGTGGGAAAAAGTGAGGAAGTGGACGTGCCAGGAGCGGGGCTGGATTATTGGTTTAGGAGAGAAATAGTGGGGGTTTAGGACAAGGTGGGATGGGTGGGGGTGGTCAGAGGGGGGGGGGCAGCTAAGGTGCATTACACCAGTAATGTTCCAGCTGAGGATGTAGTATTTATACTGTAAATATTTTTCTCAGTACAAGCAGTGAACAGTGAAAGCCTCACTTACTCAGAATTTGCATGGCATTTCATCAGAACAATCAGGAATTTGGAAAATAGATGAAAATAAGCACAAATTACAGCAGCATTGTCATGTATGACTCCATTCAGTGGCTTGTTTTTCATGTGTAACTTGTGACTGTTTTGAGAACTTTACTTGAGGATTGGCAGATATTGTGTTTGACCCGAAGTTTAAAGTGCCATTGCCATAAGAGTAAGTCTGAAACGAGGGAAGGCTTTGTTCATTTTGAGCTGAAGCCTAAAGCAAGAAAATCAAGCCACTTGAAGGCCTGTCTGTGAATCAGTCAAGAACACTTCAAGTTAATAAAGACAACTCTACAGATAAGTTAACAGAATTACTGTGGCCTTGTAGTGTTTAAAAAAAACCTGTTAAAAATATTTCACTTTGCACTGAAAATATATCAAACAGATTTGTAAATGTTTGATTTAACAGTACTCTTTATCAGAGCCTAACATGTCTATTTCAATGTTCTGAAACAAAAGATGCTAAGATGATGCACGTGACTTTTATTTCCAAGTGTATGTTCTAGATTTAACATTTAAAACATACATTAGACAGAAATGTTTATTACAAATTTTATGTTGTAAGCAACATATGGTGTGTATAATTATCTAACATTTGGAGTGACTCAATAATAAATCATACCGACATGCATGGAAATCCAAATATTCAAATATGCACAGACACTGTGAGTAACATTGAACAAGCTGTAATCACAGTACAGACATATCAGTACCTTAAAATCATGATGTAAACTTGTTAGCAAACTGCAAGGTCAGCACATGCGAGCCAACATTAGCATTCATTTTGTGGCTGGTAAATGTACTGTGTAATCAGTGATCACTTTCCTTTTTTTTGAGTTTTGGTATAAATCAACTTCAACTGGCTTTTCTTTTTTGACTGCTAAATGTTTTTATGTACACCAGCTAGTTTCTCACAGACGGTGCTGCTCAATTTGAGGAATGTTTGGAGCTAAGGCATAACATTGTGAACTTAAAGACTAAATCAATGAGCTAAAAGCAGCTAACGACAACCGTATGGCTAGGTGTTAATTTTCTATAGCTTTGTTGCTTTGAGCAAATCTTTTTACATACATAGAGTCATGTGAGACACTGCAGATAGATAGATAGATAGATAGATAGATAGATAGATAGATAGATAGATAGATAGATAGATAGATAGATAGATAGATAGATAAATAGATAGATAGATAGATAGATAGATAGATTTTTCCATCAAAAGATAACTATTCAAAAATGTCTATAAACTTCTCTCACTTGAGTTCTGTGTTAGAAAATGTTCTTTTCCGAGCTTTTTCTTCTCCATATGGAACAACCTGTGCAACACAGAAAAAAGGGGGAAAAAAAACATGCTATAAATCTGGCAGAAACTGATGTCAGATGCAATGAAGCTCAGATTTAATGATTGTGGAGTGGAAGACTTTTCATGTACATGTGATTTGCTTTCTTTCTACGCCAATGCAATAGAAACAGATGTATTTTCTTGTGTACACTGAAAGGTAACACTAATTTAGTTCATAGAGAAACAACACAATCCATGCACTAACCTACTAAGCAAAAGGCGGCAAACTCTTGCCACTGGATTTCATATTGGTATCTAATTTTTGAGGAAGTTGGTCCAATTTATAAACAAAAACACCTAGTTGAGAAAATGTGAAAAAAGTAATGAGTGAATATATTTTTATTCCAGTTTACCCTAAAAAAAAGTGAATTCAGGAAGAAAGTTGAGAAGAAGATTCAGTAAGTCACGAGTCATTCATTTGCTGAACTTCTCCCCATCTTCCATTGTCTGCTTAACTTTGTAATTTCATATTTTCCCACAGAAATGTGGTTTTGACAAGCTCTCAGTAAAGAACTCTATGTGCTGTATATATGTAGGTGGAGAGAGCGATAACAGCAGCACAGAAGGGTTTCTGCAGTTGAGAAAAAAAGTGAGAGTTGACAGAAAAAGCAGTGATATAATGTGCTAATGTTGTTTTTATAGCAAACAAAATCTATTTTTCAGTTTGTACTGTCTGTGATATCGAACTGTATCTTCTGCAAACACAGAAACCACAACCAAACACAGAAATGTGCTACAAACAGCAGCTGATAGCTGCAATAATATATATAAAAAAACCCTATGCTTTCAGATTCTTTAAACAGATAAAATGAATTTTACATTTTGGCTCATTTTCAACATCACTAATGGATATTGGACTTATTGATGTGTACATCACTGTTACATGCCCCCTGCATACTGACTCTAATCCAATGGCATACCTTAAACAGGTCTATATTTTAGTAAAATTTAAAAAAAAAAATAAAATTGCACTTAGTTGGCATATGTATTTTACATATATTCAAGACACCCATTAAAATGTACATTTTGTTTGTAAAATAATTGTTTACTTTTTACCCAAATCTCAGTGGGTTGAATTGATATCACTGAATATAACAGAAAACAGGATGTGTCATTTATAATAAATTATATTGAATTCAAATAAAAGCACATCCCAGGCTTGACTTTTATATTGACTGACTGTGTGTTGTGCTTTCTTTATTAGCTATTTTTTGACAGCTTCTGTCTGTCAAAGCATGTCAGGCAGCAAATCTCAACCTCACGCACACAAGTGGGCACAAAAGATGAAGAACTTAAGTCTTTGATGACACTGTTGTAATTGTAAGCAACAGTATCTTCTCTTCTAGCTTAAACCTAGTGACATTCAACTGTGTGACCATGCCCGGTATCGTTATTGTTAAAGAACATTTTAATTCAGGATACAAGCTAAAATTAATCATGTATCCACTGTTTATTTTTGAAAAATCTATGAATAGATCCTTAGGTCTTGGCAGTTCTCAGCAACTATCAACCAGAATACTGACCTGAGTCAAGCTTAAATTAGCAATGATAAAGACAGTTAAATTCACCATAACACTCTGGATAACAGAATTGATTAAAGTTAGGGTTACCAGGATTAAACTTTGGTTGGTTCCTTGCCACCGTCACTGACTGCTTGCTCATTGGGAACCAAAAGGCAATTTTGGATCATTGGTTTCTCTGTTCTTTGTTGAAAATGTGTAAGGTCTTCACCTTACTATGTGAAGTGCTAGGAAATGACGTATGGTGCTATATAAATGAAAGCAAACTGAACTGAATTTTCTTAGGCTGTAAATGAGTCCTACAAACTCACAACTCCCACATATTAGTTGCAGCTATTCCAATGTAAGGCCTTTAAAGCTCATTGTAGGCTTCAGTGGCATTGTCCCAACGTTAAATCTTCTGCACAGGTTCTAGTCCAGCAAAAATGAGCTGTGGATGTGTAAACAGTGTCACCAAGGATCCAGACCCCTCACCAAGTGAGAGGAAAAAATTCTAACTTTCTCTTTGAGGGATTATTTTCCATGTAAATATACAGCGATCGCCCACAACCATTATGACCACTGACAGGTGAAGTGAATAACAGCAATCATCGTGTTCGATCATTCAACGTTCTGCTGGGAAACCTTGAATCCTGACATTCATGTGGATATTTGACATGTACCACCCACCTAAACATTGCGGGTCAAGCAACCCTCCAACCCCCCACCCCACGTGGTAACAGCAGTCCTTGATGCCAGTTTCCACCCTCAGCAGGACAATGCACCCCGACACATTGCAAAAACTGCTCAAGAGTGGCCCCGGAACACGACAAAGGTGTTCATCCGGTGTTCATCTTATGGGCAGTGCCAGGATAAGCCTGATCTAGGTAGGTCCACCCTGCAACCCACAGCACCCACAGAATTTACTGCCACCACCCCGGTGTTACGGGACATCCCCAGCGGTCCTGTGTGCATGCCCTCACTGGGGGCGTTTTAGCAGCATAAAGGGACCAACACAATATTAGAAAGGTGGTCATAATTTTGTGCCTGTTATGCCTTGAAATCAGAGCACAGCCGTTGTGTTTCCTTTGGAAGTTGATGAACAATCTGTCTTAACAGGCTATGATTCAGCCACTGATTTATACATGCGCCATTGTCTGAAAACAGAAAAAAAGAATGAGAACAGCTTTATTGGTATTATAATACAGTGTATGTGAGCACAGAGAGGAGGAGAGAAGCAGGAGAGAAGCAGGAGAGAAGCAGATGGAATGGACTAATAGAGTGTAAAATCAACATCATGAATATGTTTATAAGTACATAGCATAATGTGTGGTATTTAGCAAATTTTAAAACTGACTTTGGCTCCTTGCATTGAAAGCAGTTAGCAACACTATACTGGCATTTATCAAATGCCATCAATAGTTGTATTTCACTGTCACTTCTGTTGGGCAAAAAGTCATAGAACACTGAACTGGAAGTCGATGGCAAGTAAGAAAGATACAGACCCAGAGATGCACTGACCAGCTTGGTTAGCAAAACAGACATGTGAAAGATGAACTGCAAGCCAAAACATCAAATGAATGCTACATTTATTTGCTGACATAAACTTGGAGAGGAGAGAACATGAGTCTGTCTGATAGATGTTCCCTCAATTCACTCTCTCTCTCTTTGGCCAGAAGGATAGTTCACCTAAATATTTTCATCCGTTGTTTCCACTGACACCTACTGCAACTTGAGCAGTGAGTTTTCTGTTCAGTATATAAAGGAACAGAGGCGTTAGAATCAGTTCACACATGATCCCCACTGCCTCGTTGATGAAATATTGTTAAATATGATATAACCAGAAAGGCTCATAGTTTTTCCATGCTTCTGATTAGACAACCTGGTTTTGGGGTTGTCATGCTCTTGACAGCACCTCAATTGTGGTTTTAGCATGTCCACATGAACATATATACCTTTTTTTAAAAATGTCAAATAAAAATAACAGCTGTGTATGCTTTTTTTTTTTTTTTTAGAATAAAGATCCTCTCTTTAAAATGTATGCATAAAAAATGTGGATAAAGGTTAGTCTGTTGCAGAATTTCTGTACTTTCTGTGTTTTCTGTTTGTGGAGCAAGTTTTTCATATTTTCATTTTTATAAATACTGTGCAGGTGTTCTCATACTGTTGTTTTCTTAGATTGCTTTTGTTGTGTCTATTTGCATGTTCTTTCTTAAAGTGAAGTGTGTGGAGTCCTCAGGGCTACCGTACTATCTACCTATTTGCCTTCTTCTCACAATCATCTCTGCTCTTCTTCCCATCCATCTCTGCTGTCGTCTCATCACTTATGCCACTGTCAATCATCCAGTCATGCTTATAAAGCAGCTGAGTTATGAAGTGCTTTTATTTGCCAGGAGTGCCATTGAACTTGACCTGTGATAACGCCTTGACAGAGAACGTTTTAATGATGAAGCCACGCTGACTGATGTGCAGCCATATAGAAGTCAGTAAGGGAAGTTGTGAGAGGTTGACCTTTGTCAACTAAATCCATCGTGGGTTCTCTGCTTCTCTACTCACTTGCCAGCCGGTGGAATATCGACCTCATCGACATCATCACCAAAATAATTATAGTCATCATCATAGCTATCATATATCATCCTGTCTGCAGCAGTTCAGTTTCTTTACTGCTTCTTTTCTTCCTCATCAACCCTTATATCTGCATGCTTTTGTGAACAGATGACTCACTCTCCTCTCCACATCTCTCATTCAGCCTCTTTTTAAGCTTGCCTATTCCTTCTTTTATCTCTCCAAACA
Organism: Amphiprion ocellaris; assembly: GCF_022539595.1. NCBI lineage: Eukaryota > Metazoa > Chordata > Actinopteri > Pomacentridae > Amphiprion > Amphiprion ocellaris. The sequence goes on along the minus strand of NC_072766.1, from coordinate 27,443,720 downwards.
GGTGATTCACCCTGTCTTTCTGTGTCTGCTTTGCTCTCCTTGCTATCTCTCAGTCGTTCTCATTACAAAAGGTGATCACCCATTGAGCTCATCAACCTGGAGTGAACTCCCTTCACCCGCTGACTGATGAGTCTGAGAAGGGGGCTGTCACCACACTGACAACTTCTTCTGAGTAGAAACATATTAATGGCTCCGTTTCTGACTAAAATGCTGTGCACAGACCCTCCCTCCCCACCCACCCTGCCGATACCACAGCGCTCTTTGCTGGTATTTCTTAAATGCCAACGTCAGTCATGAATAGGTCAGGACAACAAGCACTTAAATAAGGCTTTGTCACTGATTAATGAGAGGTGGTGAGGACTGGGAAGGCCTCTGACTGCCTCGTGCAGATAAAACAATGAATGTTTTGTAAATAGCCACGGGTGCTTCTCTCTGTCTCTGTCTCTCTCTCCCATCTCTCTCTGTTCTTTCCTTCTCTCAGTGGAGAGAAACATCGCCATCAGAAACTGACAGCTGCTCTGGGGATCGTAGAAACACATGTTCCCAGCCGCAGGACTGGAGGAAATCCAATCAGATCCCAGCAAGCCTACAGTGGCTCAATTTGCAAAGCCAACAGGCTTTTTACCAGTATTGTTGTAATGGTATTAACAGGTTGGATTCCAGCCAAGGAGCACTATGGCAGTAACATGCTGATGTTATTGACTACTTATCCATAAAAATGCATCCCTTCTCACTGCATTATACTCACGCGTGGCACAAATCGACTAATCTGAGCAGATTAAAGTCACTTAGAGGAGATTGGAGTTCAACCATGGTTTTATTAAAATGCACAAATCTAATCAGAGACGATGTGTAAATTGGCTGACTAAAAGGAAAAGATGTCATATGGTGTAAAGCATGGATAAAAAAGGAAAAGATGTTTATTTTGTTTAGTCTTGGGTATCACTGAGAAACAGTGCATTTTTACAAAACAATCAACTGATGACATCAAATTACACAAATACATTTTTGAGTTTTGAGTAATGCATTGCACACGTAAAATTTTAGTTTTTAGAGTTTTTGAAAGAGTCCATATAATCCATAAGCGGCAGCAGACACTGAGCAGTTTGTGTGATCCATCAATAAGTAGTGCTCCCTTGTTACAGACCTGGCACTCACATTCTGCACCGATGCATTAGACTTTGTGTTAATTTTTTTTTCTCTCCCAAAGTAATTAACTTGTGGAAATGATTTCCCCTTGAATGGTTGTCAGATCAATTTCTCATTGGAGGTCTTTGCAAACCTGCTGTGGCACCTGCAGCCTGTCAGATCACAGCCACTGGGCACATCAGGTCCCACTTGGATGGTTTTAGAATGTAACACGGTTCTCAAGGACTGGACTCCTGTAGGTCTGAAGTGACAGTTGTCCAACGACGTTAAATATTGTCAGGTAATTTAAAGCTGAAGGGAAATTCTGTGTGGTGCAGTAACTATATACTACATGTGTTAAACTTAACAAATGGTGTTCAAACAGCTCAAAAAACTATTTTTTTTTGCAGCATTATGCCAGGCACATACTATTGCTAGTAAAAATGTACTGCTTAACAACACCAGCTCCTATTTGCATGAGATATAATTAGAAACACATTTCCACGTCTCTGCACTGGCCAGAGGCATTAGGTTGTCCATCCATCCCATTCTAATGAATGCCATATCTGTTGAAAGCCTATAGGAAAATTCTCTAAATTTGGCATGAATGTTCAGGAAGACATGAGGATGAACAGATTAGTTTTGGTCAGAGGTCAAAGGTCTTACAACACAAGTTGTTTGCCAATACTCAAGAATTTTTTCACTGATTATAATAACTGATTAGAAGCGGACGATGGTCATGGTTTTAAAAACAATGCATAAATTATTTTTATTTATTAATTATTCCTATTTGTATAAATGTAATAGTTAAAACAAAGAGAAAATGTGAGGTGAAATCTGAAGCTTTACTGATTTTTATTTTAGAGGTTTATAAGCAGTTTCAGGCCATTGATGTTTTGATTGACTCCCAAGAGCATTATAGCTTAGCAACAAGCTAGTGAACACTGTGGAACATTTAATACCTAAAGAATCAGATATTTCCCTCAGGAGTTGACAGACACCAGAGAACAGAGCTTTATAAAAGTCAGCACTGGATGTTTGCCACAAATATGACTGCAAATAGATTTTAACGTTGCACTGTACCTTCTAGAAGTGCAAAGATGCAACTGCTTTATAGTATGTCCTTACATCAACTTAAAAAAAAAAATATGTTACACCTTATTGCAAATATCCCAAAGCCCCAAAACAATTGTTTATTGCTGGTTTTCCTTGAATTGCGCTTTGCATTAAAGTCAAAGGTGTCTACTTGTCAGTACACCACTCAGATCTCCACACCTTATACCATGGCTACATTTAACATAATGTATGCGCATCGTTTGATCGTGGGTCATCACCTTTCCCCTAATCAGTGAAAATGACCAAGTATGAGAGTGGTCACTATGAACTACACAGGAAATAACAACTTTGTATCAAATCATAGACTGTCTATCAAAGATGGACATAGCTTCCGGGTCTGTGAAGCCAATGTGGAAGTGCCTTAAACCTGCTTCCTTTTTAACAACCAGCAGGGAGCCAGATGTATAGAAATGAATGAAAAATGATCCTATTTCTCACTTGATTTGCTACCTCAGTAAATATTTCCCTCATAAGTTTATGACTGCAATCACTAGTTTCAGCACTTCTTGAAAACAGCTTGATGTTCATTGAATTAATTACGGGACTATTTACAGTTCAGTTGATTATCAAGCAGGGTATGTTTTAGAATGGAGCTAGCTCGTGGTCAATAGTTTCAACCATATCACTGCACAGAGTGCCCCCAAGTTATCACATCACGTCCACTGTTCACTAATTACTGTATGTCTGGTTCAAAAGAGCAAGATATTGATGGTCATATGTAAAGACGGTTGTAGGCAAACAGGCTTCCACTTTGGATTCTTGTTCCTAATATCGGCAGTTATTTGCCAGTAACAGTTGTTGTTTTATCCGTTACATAGTCTACTGTACGCTGCAGATGTTAACTCACCCATAATAGACAAACACAATGAAAAATTTTAAGTTTCACAGCATTGTGTTGGGCTAAAAACTGAATACACAGCCGTCCCAAAATGAGAACTCCCCCTCTTGTTTGGCCTGGTGTAGTAGGGTGTTACAGTAATACTATTGCTTCAGTAATAAAGGTGGGTAAAACCTGCCTTACCTCATCTACCGTATTGCTTGCCCACGCAGAGTGGGATGATTAAAAGATTTTTTCATAGGTCGGTGTTTGAACCATAGCAAAACTGATTCAGGAGGAATTCAAATAGATTCTGAATAAATGAACAGTTAGACTTGTAAAAAGAAAATCAATATTCTGTGTTTCTCATCTGCTCTGGATTGAAATTGAGCATTTTAGTGCTGAGTCTACAGACCTTTCAAATGTAAACAGCATAATGAAACAAATGAAAATATCTGTTATACAGTGTTAGCCCCTTTATTAAAGATCTGCCAGTTATTTTTTTTCACAGGTTTCAGTCTTTTGTTTTGAATTTGAGTTCAGAGTATACTAGAGTCAGTAAGTTAGACTGTTTTTCTGCCCTTGCAGTGTTCATAGCCTAAATGTGTCTTTCCAGTTTTGAGCTGGTTCTCATTCAGATTGTCTCTTTTGCTCATTCACGTTTCTCTTTAAATCTTTAATCAGTTTCACTGTCTTTATCACAGCAGTCACTAGTTTATATATATATATATATATATATATATATATATATATATATATATATATATATATATATATATATATATTAGTGGCGGGATGTGATTAAAAAGTTTAATCTAATTAATTACAGGCTTTGTAGTTGTGTAATTAATCGCAATTAATTGCAGTTTTGTCAAATAGCAATATTTGACACAATAAATGAAGTTTTTCAATTCAAATAAAATTGTGGTTGACAGTTGAATCAATGAATAGACATATATGTGTTTATAATTTAAAACTTATTTAAAAAAAGGAAAATGGGACATATAGAAAAAAGTGATTTTGATGACTTAAAGCCTGAATTTAGTTGTTTTTTCTATTGTATGGCACATAAAATCAGCATAAGTAGTTCAAGGAGCTTCAGAAAGCTGAAAATCCAGAGATTCATTCTGTATTCATCTTTTCTGGGTCTGATAAATGGTGTAACTTTGATGGTTCTTTTTAAAGGAATATCGATTTTTATTTATGTAATTTGTTTATAAACAAAAAGTTTATGATTAAGTTATTAAAAGAGATATTTTTGTTGTTTAGGTTATTCCTCCTCCAAGGAGGCAGAGCCTCGACGGAGTAAAAACTTAAACCATAAAAATGATTCATTTCTATTTATCTGCATTTTTCATCTGTCTGCTACATTCACAGATTACTGCAAATCTAAGTGCAATTATAGCGATTTTATTCAACATTTTAAGACTTTCTGTAAACTCAAGCACTGTCTAGAAAAGTGGTCTATTATGGGATGGCTACACCGTTAGCCGTTAGCATGACTCGTAGCTAACGTTAGCTCTGGTGCTAACAGCAACATGTTTTACATTGAGGTGATACCGTCGGCTTGAAGTGATGCAGTGATCAGAAACTCTTTGTTGTACAATTTCCACACAACCAGGCTTTTATCCAAGCTGCCATCGGGAAGATTTTTAAAAGGAAAATTTCTGCCCAACAAGCTCAATCTCATCTTCCTTCACTGTTCACCAGTGCCTGACGTCACTCAGTGCTTCCTGTGCTTCTTCTTCATGGCTACAAACAGACTTTAGGTTCATTACCGCCACCTACTGGGCTGGAGTGTTCTTCAGAGTTACTGGTGTGGCAGAAATTAGGTAACAGAGGAGGGTGCAATTAATTGCGTTATTATTTTTAACGCGATATTTCCGCGGCATTTAATTAATCGCAATTAACGCGTTAAGGTCCCAGCCCTAATATATATATATATATATATATATATATATATATATATATATATATACACATATATAAACACACACACACACACACACACACACACACACACACACACACACACACACATATATATATATATATATAGTTTGGTACATGGTTGCATCATAATTACAGCATATGATGCTTTTTTCAGTATAACCATGTATTTTTATATCCCGGAGGTGATACAAACCAGTTAGCACTTTGGTTGGTTGTGGTTTAGCCTGCTGAGACACACCTCTGGTAAGTATCTTACACAGAGCTGGGATTCTCCAGAAATAGATTCCTATTTTGAGAAACATGGATGTTTTAGCTGCTTCATTTGACAATTCCATGCCTGTGGTGTGAAGAGTAATTGGTCATAATAGGTGGAAGTGTCTCTGCAAGCAGAGAGCTGCTTTGAGTCCTAGATTGAGCCAAGGTGTTTCTCTCATTCACATTATCTCTGTCTCCAATTTTTGACTGAATGATACATCTTTTAACCTCTTGTGAATATGTGCTTGTGCCCGTGTGGTCTTTTTATGCGCTTTTATTATTAACAGAATGATTTAGTGCGCTATGGCGTTGAGACATTAGAATGGTACTCCTTGCCCTCTCACAGTCTTCCTGGCAGCTTTCCAAGGACAGGCGGCAGAAAGCAATTGCTATTAGTGCACATATATAGTCCAAGCAGATAAATATAGGTTGCTTTTAGCAGATGAGCCACAGCACCATCAATTAAGATTCGGGCAAGTGCTATCACAGTGTCATAAAGAACAACAAGACGGCATTCCCTCAATGTCAAAGGTAAGATGAACATGTACAAGCTGTTGGGAAAAATCAAAGAGAACCTGATAGCTCATGTACATAATGCTCACATTGACAAATAGCTATTGATGTTTCTTCATCAATGAGAGTGACACAGCTCAAACAGCTTGGAGAGGATCCCGATCAAGGTCTGAAATGAAATTACGGTGAAATTTGGCGTGGATGAATCTAATTAATTTATTTCAGGCATCACTGTTGTTTCTGCATGATGCAATAGTTGGAAGGGTGAGATCTTGTACTTACTTTTGCAGCCAGGGAGCATTTTCTAGCATGAGTTGAACTCTGCCTTGATCTTACACACAAAAGGACAAGGAAGAACAGAAATAGAGTAGCTGCTTGTGGGTGAAAATGAGAAATGGCAGGAATGAAATTTATCCTTGCTCTGTTGTCCAGTCACGGTCCACACACACCCCCTCGACTGCACTGGCCCTGTTCTTGCCGGGTGCTCTTGTCTCGTGCCCCACAGTGTCCTGTTTTCTCTAGTTGTAGCAGAGAGTATGGCAGCAAGCTCCATGCCAGGCCAGAGGGACGTAGACAATGTGTGAGCCCTGTGACTCTCCAGTGGTTTCCAAGTAAAGGCCATCACTCTCTCTAATTAGCTGGTCTCTTTTGGGCTGTGACTAAAATCACCTCTGTGGCTCCTTTCTCCATCGGATCACACCTAATTTTAATTAGACCCCTCGGAATATTAGCCAGGGTCTTTGTTCCGCTTCCTCTCATTAAGGAGCCAGACAAATGAGTCTTTAAAATGCTTTATACATTTCCTCTATATTTCCCTCTCTACCCCCCATCCTCCATCCACTATTGTCTTCATCATTTTCTCGTGCATGCTCTTTTACTGTGATATACCGTGTATAATCAGCCCCCAACCTCACTAAAACCATGTGAGTAGTGATTGCCTATTCTGTCCAAATGTCCCAGCAAAGTCATAGCCTGACGCAGACCTACAAACCTGTACATGACAGAAAACCACAGAGAGAAGAATACAAAAGTGTAGCATTGTAGCAAATATTCTGATACATTCATGATTCATTTTGTTGTAAGATCGCTGGTTGTATTTGTAGAAATAACGTCTAAAATTTAAGTGTCTGTGCAAGTGTTTCCCATAGAGGCTTGACAGCGTTCCTATAATGTAGTAGTTGGTTCTTGGATATCCAAGAGTGTTAATGCCAGATGTGTTTCCCCTTTGTTTCAATATGCCCAAATAACACTGACTGTGAACCTTTAGCGATGTAAGACGACATTTGTGAGCACCTATCTACCAGGCTGTTAAGACTATATTCCACTGAGGGTTAGTGTATTAGTCTATCAGTCACATATTCACACTCTCCTGCCAGGCTTTTGAAACTGTTAGAATCATTTTCCGTGAGAGTTAACACTTTTCAGATTCTCTGTTTGAGATCATCCATGACAGTCATAATTCTTGGCTGTGTGACAGACTTTCTTCCAGTTTGATTTCTGCAGTAAAAGACATCGGTAGATGCTGTGAATTTCTGCTGTCAATGTATTTTGTCTGTTTTGGTAAGACATGTTACGCAAGTGCCCTGCAGGTTAACTTGCAACCAACTAAATAACTCTCCCTGATGCCTCTCTTTCCAAGCATCTAGGAGAACCTCAGGTAGCATCCACTCCACTGTAAACAAACAAACAAACAAACAAACAAACAAAAAGCCCACAAAAGATCCCCACTACAGCTGGTGTTTGGTTTGTATGTGTCAGGGAGGTGGTACAACATGGCAGAATCTGTGGGAATGGACCCACTACATATGTAGAAAAAAAAAACAAACAAGCAAACTGTGATTTGTGATTTTGGCAATACAATGATAGACATATATTCATGAATACTATATTTCATTTCTGTGAATTGATCCCACTAAATCCTACACGCTGGTTCTTTAATAAAGGTGACACATGGAACTGAAATTTTGTAGTCATTTTCATAATTTAAATAAATATAAAAATTAAATCAGTCAGATAGAAAAAGCATAAACACTTGTGCATTTATCACACCTTCAAATCTATCAAATCAGAATGAAGGGTTCCAGATTCACTGCCAATGATGGGAGCTGTCTTATATAAACCTCTAAATCTGAGCATGTGGCATTTCTCTTGTGTCCTACAAGTTTGGGTCATCGTGTGAAGATCTAAAGTAGTTTTTTGAATGTATTTATTTTTTTCCAAATTATTTGAAATCTGCACCACTTGTAGATGTTTTTTGTTATAGTAGAAGTATTTACTTCAGATGATTGCTAGTTGGTCCTAACTGGTGCCCCAGAAAATCCAGCACCAAAACAAAGCATTTTCTTGCAAAAAGAAATCTCCAAGAATCCTCAACTTCCATCACAGAAATATTTGTAGGTAGTTCCACAACTGTTGGTGCCAACATTCATGCATCTACAATCAGAAACATTTTCCACACATTTGACCTGTATGGGAGGGGTGCCAGTAAGCCTTTACTGCTCAGAAAGAACATCAGAGCAAAACTAGTTTGCCAGTCGACATACAGGCAAAGATCAGGCCTTTTGGAAAAATGTGCTCTGGAAAGACAAATCAAAGAAAGAGTTGCTTGGCGACAGTAACAGTTGACATGTTCAGTGGAGACCAAAGACAGCTTTTCAGGAGCGATACCTCAAACCAACTGTGAGGCTGATGGTGGAAATGTTACAGCTTTGGGTTGCTTTGCTGTCTCAGGGACTGGGCAGCTTGCAGTCATTAATTCAACTATTAACTCTGTCTCATATCAAAGAGTGCTTGAAGATAATGTGAAGCCATCTGTCGGAAAGTTGAAGTGGACCTGTCAGCAGGATAATGATTAGCACACTAGTAAATCCAGCGAGGAATGGCTGAAAAATGAGAAAAGGAAGTTTATGGAATGGCCCAGTCAACTAACAGTGAAAGAATTTTTGGTGAAAAAGTTCAAACTGATGTCAAAGATTGTTGAACAGTTATTCAAAAGCAACCTGGTATCGTGAAATGCTGTGTCAATAACACAATGCATTACTTTGCCTTTTTTAACAATGCATTTTTTTCCCTGTGTTATTTCATGCTTTGCAGTTTAGATGATCAGTCTTACGAGCTTAACCTTAACAATCAGCATGCAAGATTTTAATGCAGTATAATGACACCTGAAAAGACTTGGTTACACAAAAAAATATTACATCGGTTAATATATTTCATTGAATAAGTGACTAAAATGCCTTTGTGGTTTTATTTAAGTATACTACTTTTTCAAAGAGGAAAAATTGGGTTTCCAATATGCCAAAAAGTATAACAGATTTCATTAAACATACCTTTTTTCACGACTGTACACATCAGGTTGGCCTTTAACCTTAGCACTTGTAAAGTGCTTTTACACTGATTTATATTTACTTATTTATATATCAGTAAATAAAACTTGAATTTCTTCTTTTTAGTTATTACCATTTCGACTAAATAAACACTTAGGTCAACAAGTACATACATATAAAAAAAAATATGACAAAAAAACAGTTGAATCAGTTCAGTTCAAACAGCTTTGGATTACTGATTCAAATCTAAAAACACTGTTTTATATATTTTTATATATATATATATATATATATATATATATATATATATATATATATATATATATATATATATATATATATATATTCAAATTAACACAGCTTTTATGAATAATCAAGGTCTAATAAAGCCCAGCTGATATCACAGAACTGAACCAACAGTTGCAGTTCTGTATTCCTACCTACAATGCCCAGCAGTAAACTCACCTATGTGGGTGTGATCTGATCTTTTTCTTCCCTTTCTTCTTTTTGATTGGAGATCTACACTGTTAAAACCAACTGTTTAACACTTAAAGTTTGATTTGGTTGTTGTGGAGAATGATTGTTGGAATTTAGTGTATTTGTCGTTATCATGTGGTAGATTCAATCTCTAACCCAGCTCTGTGTGCATATTCTGTTTTTTGTTTCTCAGCACATGTGCAGAACACCCAGTCAGCTAGCAGACTGTGGGGAGATTTGAATTTGTCAAAAAGTGTATTGGGTTAGAATAGCTGATTTTACTTTAAATAGCTGAATCCTTGAACATGTTTGGATTTTCATGTAGTCTATATAGAGCTGAAAGAAGCAATAGCCATAGCTGATTAAGAAAACATGAGCATGGATTTGTTCCCAGTTCTGACTACTAAAGTACGTTCTTGTCTTTTGTGGAAAGTGGAGGCATTACTGTCTCTTTTTTTTTGTCTGCATTTATTCTCAGTGTTTAACTCCACAAAAGAGGTGTCAACGTTATATGAGATTGATGCATATTTTAGTCTTGCAACCAAATATTTTAATATTTAGTGCGTGTGTGTGACCATCACCAGCCCTCCCTGAAAGCTAAGCAGACATTCTTTATTAGAATTCCCTATTATGAGCCAGGGAGGGCAGTGCTACACCTCAGTGATGTGTGGGGGAAACAAAGACTGGACAGGACGAAACAGGATGAACAAGGATAGAAACTAACAGGCGGTACGATTACAATTAAAGAGTGTGAGGTGGTGTGTTATTCCCAACTACTAACTGCCCATCAATAAAACAGAAAAAAACCAAACAACAACAAAAAAAGAGATTCAATAAATAAATAATTAAACAAATGGTATTGGACACCATAATTGTGGATGTCTTGACAGTATAGAATAGAATAGGCCGGAAGAGGATACTAGTGAAAAAGAGAATGAGTTTAGTATAGAGACTCTGGAGAGATTCTCAGCACATTCTGGTGGGTCCCATCATTCGCTGTCAATGGGACTCGACAGGAGCTGGTGACACCTGATCAAATATGCAAGTGTGAAGGATCCCGAAGCCCAGAACAGCAATCACAGCAAGGCAGGGCCAAGCCAACAGGGCACCCCTCCCCGCTGGGCCACAGGAGCCACAGGGTGGCGCCCCCAGAGAGCCACCGGGGCCACCATGAACCACGTGGACCCAGAGAACAAGAGGGAGCAGCTACCGACACCCCCAGCGCGCCAAGACCGACCCAGGAGGCCCGGGGCACGAGGACCCCCCCACCACCCAAACCCCAACCCCACCCACCTCAGCCCCCACCAAAACCCCCCACCCCGCCCGCCCACCCCCACCCACCCCCACCCACCCCCACCCACTCCCCCACCCTCAAGGGAGCCGACAGCCCCACGCAGCCAGGAAGCCAGACACAGGAGCCGAGCGGCCCACCGAAGGGATGGCAACCAGCCCAGCACAAAGCAGTCCGCCACCAGGAGCCTGCCAGAGGAAGGGAGGCACCCCGCATACCCCCCTGCACCAGGCCCCAGGACAGCACAGCACACCCAAGGTCCCCCCACACAGAGCCACCACATGCCACCAGCCCGCAGTACAGCCACAGCGCCCACCAGGACGGCCAATCCAGCCCCCGCAGCCCACCAAGAGCCACCGCACCAGCCGGGACCCATCGGGCACACAGGAGAACCCCCCCAGGCCACAACCCCCAGGCCCCGGGGACCCCCCCAGCCACAGCAGCACGGATGATGGTCCACCTCCGCAGCCCCTTAGCCATAAGGGGGCTGAATCCCACCAGCGAGGCCTTACCAGTGAAACCCCCCCATTACCCCTTATTAATATGTCTCCCTAACCCTGACAGGAGACATTATCCCTGCACCGTGATAAGTGTAACCCTGAGTGTCATGTGGTGCATTAAAAGTGGGGAGGCTGGGCGAGGCGTCAGGGGGGCAGGCCAGAGGACTACAGAGGATGGCTAGTCTGCAGCCTAACCTAACCCAAGATCCTCGAGCCGTCCCAGAACTACCCCCAAGATGTGAGTGTGTGTGGTGCATTAAAAAAAAAAAGAAATTGGAGAGCAGGGGCGGCAAGCAAGAGGGTGATGGGGAAGAGACAGGGCTGTAAAGCCCTGCCATCCGCCCCACCACAGAGCCCATCGTTCCTGCCCCCACCTGCTCTCGGGGCCCTAACTGTTGTGTCCCTACATGTGCCTAAGAGTTGCTATATATAGTGACGTGTGAAGTATGTGAAGTGCACAGTAAGAGGCAGTCTGGTGTGGATCCGGCCCATGAGGACAGAGCAGCGGGGGAGACAGGTAGTAAGACCACTGGTACTGATGCAGAGGGCCCCCAGAGCCCAGAAGCAAGAGGCCAAGGTGGGCCCACACGAATCCAACTGGCCTAGCCAGCACCACAACTCCCAGAAGTCGCAGCGCCAGAACAGCACCCCGGCAGATGCCATAGCCCCACCACGGGCCAGCTGCACGCAGTGCGCTGCCCTGGAGGGGGGATCAGGCCGCACCACCAGGAAGCAAGGGCCACGAGCCCCCACGCCCACCCCGGAGCCGGCACGTCCAGGATGCAGGGCGTCCACCCCGCAGCGTTACCGAGACCCCACCTACCCCACCACACCCCAGGACAGCACCAGGCCCAGACAGAAGCCCCCAGCCAGCAGAAACTGATCTCCAGTGGCGGCACACAGGCAAGTACCAAGGCCTGTGCCCAGATGAGCCAGAGCCACCCCCCCAGAGAGACCACCAGGCCCCCATTGATGAGAAAATCGATTTTCATTAAAACAAATTGACATTAAGTACAAACTCGAATTAATCGATAAAATCAATTTATCGCCCAGCCCTAAGTATTTCCTTGCACAACTGAAACTGGAACTGGCTTGTGGGTCCTTGACACTAAAAGCTGGCCATGTGGCTCTATAAAGTTATACAATATCTATTCATGACCCCTCATAATTGGTCATGGCCACTGTCACAGATATCAGCTGAATGTTCTGCTTTCAAAAGCACTTGTGTTTTTACGTGAGAAAAAAAAAGACCTGGATGTATGGCTGATTACACTGTGAAACCATAAACCTGACCTAGAACTGCTAAGTACAATAGAGAATGAATATGTATGGAGAGAACATGGCTATTTTAGATTCAAAAATAGATAATTATACGACTATGGAAGCCAGCTCAATAGTACACGTACACTCTAAGAAATTTCCCTGTAAATTTACAGTAAAGAGCTGGCAGCTAAAGTTGCCAGCAGCGCACTGTTATTTTACAGTAATCCTAACGTATTCTAAAACAACAGTTTTTTACTGTAAAAAATATTACAGTATTATGCTGTTTAGAGAGCTATTTCCTGGGGCTTTCAAAATGAAAGCCCCAGTAAATAGCATAGCATAGAAATGGCTCAGACAAGAGATGACTTTTCAACATTAAGCTTTTATTAAAGCCAACTCTGTATCAAACATAGTTCAAAAACTGACCTATCTAACCCATTCAATTTCAGTAACATACAATCATTTCCTCATGCTGAACAGGTTCCCATTGTGCATGTTCTAGTTCAGGTACTCTGAGTTTGATTGAACACATTCAGCAGCTAACAAATGTCAAGTAATTCATGTCTTGTAAAATAAAATCTATAAAAACAGTTAATGATGTTTAACAGGTTGTCAACAATCTGTTTAAAAATTGCATATCATATTTCAGGAACCCTGCCTTCAGAATCAGTCTTTCATAACTCATGATCATGTTCAATAAACACCTAGTCAAGGAACAAACCTGGAACTGAAGTATTTTATACTGAACCCAATACAATACTGAGACTTGTTACCTTAGAATGACAACATGAACATCTGGTTGCAGACTGGGCTTTTGCTTTGTGAAAGTGAGATCCTGTGTGGAGAGGTGCTGTGGGTTTACATGAAGTTCCACTCAGAGTCCATCAGTCTTTTTATAAAGGAGGCTACATGTGGATTTACAGTAGATGTCTTTTTCTTGAGCAGCTTCCTGACCTCTGGAACGTCACCTTCTCCTGGCTGGCCTTTGTTCCCCTCTCAGGGTTAATAACAAGAAAGAGCCTACAACGAAATGACAAAGAAAGAATATATTAGGTGTGGTAGGCAAAGATCCCTTGAACATAATATGGAACTCTGTCACATTAATCAACAAAAAAAAACAAACAGGAAACTCAAATTATTAAGCAAAACAGAGGGTTCCACTTAAAACAGCTATTTAGTTCAATACACATTTAAATCTAATTTTTGCAGCCGTTTGCATAACAAGCAAGTTTACCTTTCCTAAGTGGAGAGAAAGGCAACATGACACATCCTACAAGCCTTTTTAAAACTTGAAATTACCTAAATGGTCGAAAGCAGACAAGTACATGTGGAGATTTGATAACAGATCAGTGGAGCATCACATTGGATATTTAATGGAAAATTACATGAAAGACAGAGATAGATAACCTAACCTAGCTGGATCTGGTTGCTTAGAAATTCATTTTACTGGTCTGGTTTAAAAGAAAGACCCAAAGTTTTGTCCACTCTGCAGCCAAAGGGGAGGATGCTAGCTAGCTAGCTAGCTAACAGTGTGGGAAACGTTAGCATTCATGCTAGCTGCTAGCTAACAGTGTGGGAAACGTTAGCATTCATGCTAGCTGCTAGCTAACAGTGTGGGAAACGTTAGCATTCATGCTAGCTGCTAGCTAACAGTGTGGGAAACGTTAGCATTCATGCTAGCGACTCGTGGCTAACACCAAGCAGTAACTAACCTTGGTATATTTATGTTACTGTCAAAGAATAAAACATAAAATAGACTGACAGAAATAAAAGTAAGGCTGACTTTTTAATAATCACAGTTACCTTGTTAAGTGAACCGGAGCAGGATGGATCAGCTACAGATGGTCCCTGCAGGTCTGAGCCGGGCCGAAAATCGTCGTCCTCAGTTCTTTCTTTTCTCCACATCTTCCCTCAGTAATGAGTAAAATCACTGATACATACTATTTTAAACCTATTTCGTCACTTCTTTGTGTTGGCTGTTTGCTAAATGTGGTGATGTGCAGGAAGATTTGCCGAGACGAGTAACGGTCGGACTGCAGCAACAGTCACACTCAAATCAACCCACACCAGAAAAATACTGTAATCTGCTGTAAGATTGTACGGTAGCTTGCTGTTCATATTTTGTTATTGAAAAACACGTGAATTTACAGTATTCAGCTGTATTTACAAAGAACGGTATATTACTGTACAAAATATGCTGTATTTTTACAGCAATTTGTTACAGTGTAGCTGAGCTACTTCAAAAAGCTCCGCAATGAATAGAATATTCTCATTTTTTCTCATGTCATCATTGCAATCTTTCAGACTAATTTGACCAATTATTTCAAGACCAATGGAGGTAAAACTATTGAAAAGTTCAAAAGGTGTATTAGGTATTCTTCATGGAAAGTTTGGACTTGGATACTCCTATCAATCTACAGTTCCTGACTGAGGAAATGGTGAATAGATAATGCATTAGTCCAGCATTTCAAACTTAATGGTTAAATGAAGATTCATATAAACAATTATATTTGGTCTTGATTTGGTTTGAAATAGTTCCAGTATGCTCCACAGACACCTTCTGCATGGCTTGGAATCTAGAGACTGGTTAAAGATTACATTTGTAATCACAAACAAATTAGGAAATAGACAGCGCACTTTACCTTTTTTCATTCTACACATTTCAATTTGTACTATTTGTTATCCTAGCTCATTTGTGTTGTTGCTGTGATGATAAACATTTTGAGAAAATTTTCCATTTATTAGAAAGTTTCCTTCCTTTAAAACCTGGTAGGAGAAGGGGAGAAATACTGCTAAATACTGTGAATTTGATCTGTGCCAACCTCCAGCATGTATTGCAGTTTCCCTTTATGTGCAATACTGTTAACAATTAGCATGTTGACTCCCACCAGCTGCCAGTCTTCTCTGATGGCAGCAGCACCTGTTGGGAAAAACAAAAAATAAACAACAACACCAAAATTAACAACATTCAAAGCACATTAGTATCTCCCAGTGGCAACTCACCAAGTTCAAGTTCATAATCTTTCTCACTCATAATATTAACATCTGCAACCATTTAGCCCAAGTGCATTTGGAGGCTTTGTGTTTGTTCTTGTTTGTGCATGTGCATGTGTCCACATGCAAACACGTACACATGCACATGTTTTCTATTTGTCTGTGTATTGCAAGCGTGAAGATGCACTCATGGGTGGTTGAGTAATAGATGCTGGTGCTCTGCCAGGGCCGCACGCCCTTGTTCATGAATTATAAAACCAAGAGCAATTATGGCTTTTATACAAATTAACCAAAGCATGCTGGATGCAAACTGTAATTGGGTCAGTGGTTATTTCCTGCAACACACCTGGGCTTGCAGTAAACGTTGGGTATCAATTATGAATGGCTCCTGTCCTACCCAGGGTGTGTAGCAGACCATGGCCTAACACAGCATATACAAGTGCATTAGCATACACATGATGACTGTAATAATCTCCATGATAATGCCTTAGTGTCTCTTCATCATATTGGTATATTGGATTCTAGGTTCAAAGGGGTTGAAATGCTTTGCTCTTTTCATGTACTCATTTAGAGTCACTGTTATTATCTACAGCTAAGTTCATTCTTATGTAGCCTCTGATTGCTTCTGTAAAAACGTACTGGTATGCTGTATTAATGTTCACTTGTGTTATCTGTGCAATTTAAAGTTTTCTCAATGTCCCAAGAGTCAAAACACTGCAGAGATCAAACCATGACTAGGATAAATTCTAACCATAGGTCATTCCTTTCAATTATCAAATTCAGCAACATAAAGTTCTTAAAGCAGCAAAAATTAGTCAAATGGAACCTTTCAAGAACAATTTTAAGAACCAAAACCTTGGGACAGGTTGTCCTCTCCTACTGCACAACCAGTCTATCTAAATGTCAAGTCTAAAAGAAAATCGAACATTTTATTTCTCTCCAAAATCAAAAGAAAGAAAGAAAAAATATGGTCCTTTTAAAAAGCAGCGGCAGGTTGGATTGTGATGAAATTTCATTAGAGTAATAATGGATTAGATTTATATAGCGCATACAATGGATCCATTATTCATTCACTCATTCTCACTCTGATGGTGGTAAACTACATAGCCACAACTGACGGAAGCGTGACCATGCCTATGGTCCCTCCAACCACCACCAATATTCATACACCAGTGTGAGTAGCTGCACTGGATGCAAGGTGGTTAAAGTGTCTTGCTCAAAGACACAACAGCACATGACTAGGACACAGTGGGAACCGAACCGCCGGCCCTTCGATCATTGGATGACCCGCTCTGCCACCTGAGCCACAGCCGCCCCTATTAGAAGCTGTCAAAACATGATGACTGGCAAAATCACTGATGCCATTATTGAGTAGACTGAGGTACAGAACCAGTCAGGCTGGATGCACATTTGAAGCACCATGTGGATGTGGTTTTCAAAGCATACTCAAATACTATCCATCCAACATATGCTACGTATGTAGCTGGTTGGTCTTATCTGGGCCATTTATTTTTTATTTATATATATATATATATATATATATATATATATATGTATGTATGTATGTATGTATGTATGTGTATATATATATATATATATATATATATATATATATATATAAAAAATAAAAAATTTTATTTTTGCATGTAAATTTGCATTACTTTCTTAAATATGTTCACAATTTTTGTGGAATGGTGAATTCAATGAGATCCGGCAACCATTAGCAATAACATTACCCAAAACTACACCAATTAAGCACTAGAAACGAAAAGAAAACCATAAAGAGGCATATATGAAATACCTACCTATGGGCAAAGTAAATTCATTCTGGATTTTATAGTGTATGAAATTCTGTTTACCATCAAAATACACCAAACACTGGATATCTGTCAAAACCTCATATCAGATAAATGCAGCATACACACTGACGATCCCTCAGAAAATCTGAAACTCCAAACTCACCTTAAACTGATAATCAAAACAGATCAAAGAGCCAAACTTTTACGCTGTTCATTAATAAATGTCTTTAGTGCCCTGTCCTTTCTTAAAATGTGTGCTTTTTTTTGCAGTTTTTGTACAAAACCCTCATTAAAATCTGAAGTTCTGACCAAACGACCAGATGTCAAACAGTTAAATGTGCATTTTGACTTAACAGAGAGGTTTTTATTGTGATGCTGATTATTTTGCACCCATTACTTGTGCAGCTTTTGCAGTTTAAGGCATGAAATGTGTGTTTCAGTGTACCTCACAACTATGTCTTTCAACCCATTAGCAGAAAACAGAAGCAGAGTCATATTCTGACATCAGCTAAGCCTCTAAGACTGCATTAGGATGTATAGGGATTTACACAAGCACATGTAAGATAGCTTTAATATGAGTATATAATGACTTGTTATGATGTGAATGTATTTGTCATGTGGTATTTGTTAAAAGCTGCCTGAACTACGACACCACAATACAGCTTCAGTATTTCTAACGTTAAATATTCATTGAGGAGTTACAGAGCCTTTGATAGTTGAAGTGAATGTCTTTAGCAATGGCTGCACATCTGGATGTGTGAACATATGCCGAGGAAAAAGAAAAACAGTCTGACCCCAGGCTCAGTAAAAACTATGTCCAATATACTCACGGGTTGTTCACTTAGCAAATCGAGACCCTGAGGAAAGTTTCCGTCTTTATATGTATAATTCCTACTCTTTTCTAAAAGAGCTATTAGACAGGTTTAATTCTCCCACAACTGCACAGTGCAAAAAAAAAGTGATGCTTCAAATAAGGATGGGTACAATTAATACTTTAGAGCATCTGAAAATCAGAATTCATCACTGGCATAGCCTTTGACAGAGTAATAATCTTAAGAAACATCAAATTAAACATCACACTAACAAATCAGTCGAGACTGACATATCTCTTTTAATAGCTATTAAAAGGGGATCAAGAGAAAGCAAAATGGTTCTACTTTTGGTTTAAAAGAAAACAATAAGCAGACAGCTGAATAGGATGCACAGCCACAGTGGGGCTGGATTTTCCAAACAATTGCATCAGTAGTGCTTGTAGTTTCTAGACAATAGTGTGATTAGACTGGGACTTGAGTAACTGTTCTAAGGGAAAGTAAGTGAACAACACTGAAATACCTTTATCTGTTCTAATGTAATTTCGAGCAGGTTCTTTAATAAGGCTTAAAGGGATGCAGACATCGTCAGGCAGGTCAGTGTCCTCTACATATGAACACATACTGCTGTGTTGTTGCGTTTATACATCACCACCATCCAGTATCCTAGAAATGCTGTTTATATAATACTATTTTGCTTTCTCAATTACCATAGGAACATAACAGTAGCCTGGATTATGACCGCTAGCTTGTATTTTGAGTGATACATGTGCTATATTTATGCACCACACTGCAAGTCATAAGGAGGCAGTGAGGTTGGATAGTGGGTGGACAAAGTGCAGGACACCAGAGTCCAGGGTTTGTATGTACTGTTATGCATGTGGTTAGATTGTGTGTGTGTGTGTGTGTGTGCGCGTGTGTGTGTGTGTGTGTGTGGGGGGGGGGGGGGGGGGGGCACATTAAAAGCAAATGGCTAAACCACACCAGTTGCAATTTATTGACAGTTTTTCATATTTGCTACATCGGTGTCATCAGTGTCTTCTGGATTCATTATGGATGGATGTATATGGATGTATCCAGAACTCCATCCATCTTTCTATTTTCTTCCATTTGCCTAGAGTCAGGTCACGGTTCCAGCGGGCTAAGCAGGTCATTCCAGATGTTCTTCTCTTTTTGACGCGAAGGAGCAGCGACTGCACTCTGTATCAGGAGCTGCTCAGCAATACCTTACAACACCTTAAAAATATCATTACAGGATGAAAGCGAATAAAATGAGAGCGCCCCAGAAGGCAAATGATTTCATCTCATGACACATCACAACAATGTTCACAGCTTGACTCTGGCCATGGATGTGTGTTGCATGTCATCCCACTCATTCTCATCCTACTTTTCATGTCATCATCTTCACTGTTGACTGTCTCATAAAGGCAAAAATAGCAACAGAAAAAAAAACTCTTAAAAAGTCTCTAGTCACATCTTGAGCAAATGAAACTGCTTTTTGACTGAAGACACGAGATTTGAACTGACACAAAGAAAATATCTTTAGTTGTACATCTAAGATTGCATCAGTGTGCATGGGGCGAAACCTCTGCAACAGATTAACACGGGCCAAGCCCTTTATTGATTTGAGAAGGATCATAAAACATTTACCTCAGTTGTAAATTCTGAGTCAATACAAACACAACAAACCACAAGAGTATGACTAGAAGTCAGGGATTATCCTAAGACAAGAATCATAAGAGTTACAATCACAGTGACTTTACCATAAAAGAACATTGTTTTATTGTATTTTTCAAAAACAATAGAATGTAAATGATATAATTTAAGGATAGCAGGATGTTGAGATGTCTCCAGGTGTATCTAGCAGAAACACAAGTGGCTTTTCTCTGCTACTATTTTACATGTATTGATTTGGGCTTTTACAGGCAAAAAGCACAACAAAAAACACATCGCAGGAGTTTAAAAGCCCCATGGGTAAGAACTGTGTTGCATAGTCACAACTGGATTGTAGCTGTAATGATTTTGCAGTCACAGATCCCTGTTGAGCTGCTGTCTATCCTATAGGCAGGTGTTCCCATGTGAGGCCTTTGGAAAGAAAAGCCATTGTGCCTTCTCCAAAAAGCCCATCTACTGCTCTGCAGGTGCATGAGCATAACACTAAAACATGTTTTCAGGTCAAAATGAACCAAATAATTCTCCCTTACATCAGCTTTTTCGCCCTTTCAAAACACTGGCGGTGTGACACAGGTTTTCTAACATTAAGTCATTTAAGGAACAAACTTAATATGATACTATTTGCCTCAACTTTTCATTTAAAAAAAAAAATGTGTTGCAATGGTGACATTTCAGAAGTTAGTGTATTATCAGGGTAAAAGTCAGCGTGATGACAGTCTGCTGTAATAATACAGCAACATTAGCTGAGTGCAAGGAATTAAACCTGTATTGGCTTGTGAAATGGAATGAAGGCTAAAGCTAAGCAATAACGACATATTAGAATCACAGTTTAAACAGGGGGCAGTATGTTTTCATCATTTCAGGTAATAAACTCATGCAGCATTTACATACAGGTATTCATCCTACATTGATAGTGACCAATGTTGAGTCCTTCCAATGAATATTTCAGCACAATACATTTATAAAATATATAGTTACATAGAGTATATAGGAGCTGTCAAAACAAAGCACTTTATGTAAAATTAAAGTTGCCCTGAGGAAACTAGATATTTTATCTGTTGCTTTCGGTTACCTATATGAGGCGTGAAGCAACTTCACGTTAATAAAAGAAGCAATAGATACTGTTTGGGATTTTCTCAAACAAAATCCATTTATAGATGCATGTTTCATGGATGAATAAAAGTTGTGGTTGTAGCTGATTATATATATATATATATATATATAGATATATATATATGGGGGCTGCACAGTGGCGTAGTGGTTAGCACTTTCGCCTTGCAGCTAGAAGATCCCTGGTTCGCGTCCCGGCTTTCCCGGGATCTTTCTGCATGGAGTTTGCATGTTCTCCCTGTGCATGCGTGGGTTTTCTCCGGGTACTCCGGCTTCCTCCCACAGTCCAAAAATATGCTGAGGTTAATTGATTATTCTAAATTGCCCGTAGGTATGAATGTGAGAGTGATTGTTTGTCTGTATATGTAGCCCTGCGACAGACTGGTGACCTGTCTAGGGTGTCCCCTGCCTTCGCCCGAGTCAGCTGGGATAGGCTCCAGCTCCCCCCCGCGACCCTAGTGAGGATTAAGCGGTGTATAGATAATGGATGGATGGATATATATATATATATATATATATATATATATATATATATATATATATATATTAGTGCTGTCAAATGGTTGCTGTGGATTAATTTCAATTAATCATGATTAAATATCATTCATTTTTAATCTATATTAATTGCATTTCATTTTAAGTCAAGAATTCAGATTCAAGAAAGAAGGGATATATATATATATATATATATATATATATATATATATAGAGAGAGAGAGAGAGAGAGAGAGAGAGAGAGAGATGCACTTTACATGTTTATTAAACACCTGTGCTTCGGTGAAAAGGAAACTCCTTCCTGTAGAGTGTGCGTATTACTGTAGGTTGGTGGACTGTTCCATCTTTGGGGGTTTTTTTGTATTCAAAAAGAGGGTCAATGTGCTGTTTAGTGCAGGGGTATTCAACTAAAATTCAAAAAGGTCCAGTCAGAGAAAATGTATTAAAGCAAATGTCCAGAAAATCATAATGTCTAACTTGAATTAGTGTGATATGTTGATGTAACCTGGTAGTTTATTAGTGTCTGCATGTAATCAATAACTGACTGTCAAATCAAATGAATTCGGCACTGTTCAAAAGCATTATGACATTTATTAATAAATAACTTTTGATATAACTGTACATCTGAAAATAAAGTGAAAAGTAATGACTGAACAAACTGAACCAATTTATATACATCTTTAACAATACATAAATCTAAAAAATTTAAACAGTTGAACACTTTTACATTTTTTTCTCTTATATCACTCCCCTTATACCCCTGCTGCTTAATGGGAGAACTAAGCTGCCAGTATTTTGTATCGTGATCTGAATAGTGTCAGGGTCATTCTCAAACACATTTGGAGCTCATTGGTGAGTCTGGAACCATATTTAGTTTGAATTATATTCATAGTTGAGAAGCTGGCTTACAGCTGTATGTTGAGCCAAACATAATCAACATGTGCAGGGCGACTCTCCTCTCGGTGTCGATTTGTGTATTATTCCACCAAGGAACACGGCGAAGTTATGTGACGATCGGCATATGTTTGTCTGTGAATCTGTCTGTCCGTCTGCACCATTACTCAAAAACAGACAAACGGATTTGGATGAAATTTTCAGGGAAGGTCAGAAATGACACAAGGACCACCTCATTAGATTTTGGCAGTGATGTGGCTTATAGTCTGGATCCACGGATTTGTTAAGGACTTTCCATCGTGAGTTATAGTGGCCAGCACAGCGTCACCGTAACCATGACAACAAGTGAACACTGTGTCAGTTACCTGCATCAATTCACTTGACCCGTTACATATTTCGGTCATGCAATTTGGTATCTGTACTACATAGCGTACGCATTCACAACACATGCCTGTGCTCATGCAAGGCAATTTCAAATTTATTTAGTTAGTTTGTGGGCCAGATTCTATGTTGCCGTAATTTCTGAATACACAAAATGAGAAATGAACAGTCTTGGTGTAGCACTGCACTCTCTGAGTGCTTTTCTTGTTTATCTTTTTGTCCATCCTCCTCTCGTCTGTCCCTCACCTGTTTTCTGAACTCAGCTGCGATGTTTAGAGGCTGGAATGCAGAGACCAATTCATTGGCTGAGTAGTGTCACAGGATGGCTGAACTCATACCTAATTGGTCTGTGTGTTTTTTAAATTTAAAATACCCAAAATGCATTGCCAGAGACGTTTCAGGGATTTTGAGTCATTCAGCGCTGCAGATGCGTTAATTGTGTTGTATCTGATTAATTATGGTGCTGGATTAATCTGTGTTAACGCGCTAATTTTGACAGCCCTAATATATATGTATACACACATACATACATATACATACAGACACACACACACACACACACACACACACACACACATTATGTATATATATATATATATATATATATATATATATATATATATATATATATATATATATATATATATATATATATATATATATATATATATATATGGCTAACCCCTCCAGGCCAGTAGTACCATTGCTCCTCCTCTCCAATGTCCGCTCCCTCGACAGCAAGCTGGATGAGCTACGTTTGCTGTAAGAAACCCACAGAGAGTGGAAAGACTGCTGTGTGTTTGCTTTCACGGAAACATGGCTCCACGACAACATCCCAGATGTCGTCATACAGCTGGAGGGGATGACATTGTTCTGGGTGGACAGAGAGGCTGCTAGCTCTGGGAAGAGCTGAGGCGGGGGCCTGTGCATCTATATCATCAAGGACTGGTGTATTAATGCCACATTAGCCTCTAAACACTGTTCTCAACTGACGAAGTTCCTCATTGTGAAATACTGGCCATTCTACCTGCCGAGGGAATTCACCAACGTGATTGTAGTCGCTGTTTACATAGCTCTGAGCTAATGCTAACGAGGCCCTCAGAGGGCTGTAGTGAACTAAACACCCAGATAGCTTTGTAGTGATTGCAGGGGATTTTAACCACACCAGTTTAAAGACTATGCACCCCAAGTTCAAGCAATTTGTGGACTTTAAAACTAGAGGAGAGACCATGCTGGACTTGGTGTATACAAACTTCTCTGATGCATACAAAGCAACCCCCCACTCGCTTTGATCATCTTTCTGTTATGCTGGTGCCCACTTACTCCTACTGTAGCATAGCAGGCCAGTGAAAAAACAAGCCAGGATCTGGCCAGAGGGTGCATCCTCAGCACTTCAAGACTATTTTATGAACACTGATTGGGAGGTTTTCAAGACAGCAGCCTCTCAGGGTGATCAGACTGACAGTGAGGAGTATGCTGAGGCGGTGGTCAGTTACATTGCAAAGTGTACAGAGGATGCCACTGTAATTAAGACTTTCATTGCACATGGCAACCAAAAACCTTGGATGACTACAGAGATGTGCTCGCTGTTAGCAGCTTCAGATGCAGCCTTCAGGGCGGGAGACAGGACTGCTCTTTGCCCAGCCAGGTCTGTGCTCTCAAAAGAGATCAAGGCTGTGAAACGCACCTACGCAGAGAAAATCCAGAGACGCCTCTGTGACACTGGAAACACCAGATCCATCTGGTGTTTCCTGTGTCACAGAGGTGTCTCTGTGGCAAGGAGTCCAAGCACTGATGGACTACAAGAACAAGCAGGGGGTCAATGATGGGGGGCTGGTGCAGAGAGAACAACTTACATGGACAAAACGAAGGAGATTATCATTGACTTCCGGAGGTCACAACCTGAGCATGCTCCCCTCAGTATCAGCAGAGAGAGAGAGTGGGGAGAGTGGATAACATCAAGTTCCTTGGAGTACAGATCTCGCAGGACCTGAGCTGGATATCAGAACTTTTTAAGTTCTCATCTGGTGAACCGCTCAGCCACGGCATAGTTTACAGTCGGGAACAGCTGTTGGCACTGAGCCAGGCCAGGCTGCCATCGTGGGAGAGACCAGACATCCCAGCTGAGCTCTGCAGGAGGAGGAGAGGATGCTGGGTAGGACTGAAGCGTGGGGAGAAAAGGAGACACTACAAGCCGTCCGTTCCATCTGTAATAATGGGGAATGTGAGGTCTCTCCCGAATAAGATGGAAGAACTGACGGCACTGACCAGGCTGCAGTGGGAGTATCGGGAGAGCAGCCTCATGATGTTCACGGAGTCATGGCTGAACGAACTCACTCTGGACTCACTTTTATCTCTGGATGGATTCCATCTGGTCAGAGCAGACCGGAACGTGAGGGAGAGTGGTAAGAGAAAGGGTGGGGGCCTCGTGATGTATGTGAATGAGAGATGGTGTAATGCTGGACACATTAGCGTTAAAGAGCAGCTCTGCACTAAGGATGTAGAATTACTGGCGGTCAGTCTGCGTCCATTCTATCTGCCCCGGGAGTATTCACATGTAATAGCCATTACTGTGTACATCCCTCCTCAGCTGATGTGGCTGCAGCCTGTGAACTCATCCACAGTGAAGTGTCCCAGCTGCAAACATCTCACTCTCAGTCTCTTATTATCATCTCAGGAGACTTTAATCATGCATCGCTCTCTGCCACTCTCCCCACGTTCACCCAGTATGTGACCTGCCATACCAGAGACAGTAAAACCATGGACCTGCTGTATGCAAACATCAAGGATGCATACAGCTCCTCACCCCTCCCCCCACTGGGCCACTCAGATCACAACCTGGTGAGACTGCAGCCCATTTACATACCTATGGTGAAGAAACAACCCCCCACCACCAGGTATGTGAAGAAGTGGTCTGAGGAGGCCACTGAGGTGCTGCAGGACTGCTTTGAGACCACAGACTGGGATGTGCTGTGTGGTCCACACGGAGAGGACATTGATGCACTGACAGACACTATCACGGATTACATTAACTTCTGTGCAGAGAACATCGTACCGACCAGGAAAGTACGGTGTTTCTCTAACAGCAAACCCTGGGTGTCCCCAGAACTGAAGGCCCTGCTGAAGGAGAAGAGGAGGGTTTTTGGATCTGGGGACAAAGAGGAGCTGAGGAGGGTGCAGAAGGAGATAAAGAAGAAGATCAAGGCAGACAAGGCCAGCTGCAGGACCAAGATGGAATCTCACCTGCAGGAAAATAACACAAGGGAGGTCTGGAGAAACCTGAGATCCATCTCTGGTTACAGCAGAGGCCATGAGAGGGGAGCTGCAGCAGGAGACCAGGAGTGGGCCAACGAGCTGAATCTGTTCTTTAACAGATTTGACTCTGTTCCCACTCCTCCCCCCTCTCATCAGGGCACTGACCAGCCAGTCCCTTCTGCACACCTCAGCTCTCTACCACCACCACTACCACCATCACCCCTCCTCCGATCCCCGTCTTCCACTACCTCCAGACTCCACATACAGACCCACCCCCCCCACCACCACCACCACCACCACCACCACCATCACCCCTCCTCCTGCCACCCTCCTCCACCACCTCTTCACCGCCTCTCCATAACAGCTGATCAGGTGAGCAGTGAGCTTAAAAAGATCAAGACCAGAAAGGCCGCAGGCCCTGATGGAATCAGCTCCAGACTCCTTAGAGACTGTGCAGACCAGCTCTGTCAGGTGCTGCTGCACATCTTTAACCTGAGCCTGAGTCTGGAGAGGGTTCCTGTGTTATGGAAGACTTCCTGCCTGGTTCCTGTCTCTAAGAACAGGAACCCCAGGGAGCCTAACCATTTCAGACCTGTGGCCCTCACTTCTCATCTGATGAAGACCATGGAGAGGATCGTCCTCAGGAACCTCCGTCCCCAGGTGAGCCCACATCTGGATCCACTGCAGTTCGCTTACCAACTGAACATTGGAGTGGATGATGCAGTCGTCTACCTGCTGCACAGATCACTGACTCACCTGGAGAACACCGGCAGCACTGTGAGGGTCGTGTTCTTTGACTTCTCCAGTGCTTTCAACACAATCCAGCCTTCTCTGCTCAGGGTGAAGCTTGAAGGAGCAGGAGTAGACTGTCACCTGGCCGTCATCGGAGTTTCCCTCCCCTCTGTTCAAGAACTTTTCCAGAGCCGCTGCTGGAGCAGGGCACTGAACATTGTCAGGGACTCCTCACACCATCTCCATAAACTCTTTGAACTGCTGCTATGAGGCAAATGTTTCCGGAGCATCAAAGGAAGGACCACCAGACCGATAAACAGCTTCATTCCACAAGCAATCAGAATACTAGCCTGCTGATCTGGTTTTTGGATCCTGGAGAAATGCTATCCCATCTGAAATGAGCTTGAATTGATTTGATTTGATATAGTTTTTGTAAAAGTACTTTGTGGTTTATTATTGAATATGTTAAATGTGATATTGAATGCAATGTCAAAGGTCATCATGAAATTATTTCTTATTATTTAGCCAAGGAACCACAGAGTTATGTGATGATCGGCGTATGTTTGTCTGTCCATCTGTCTGTCTGTTAGCAACATTACTCAAAAACGGACTAATGGATTTAGATAAAATTTTCAGGGAAGGTCCAAAATGACACAAGGACCAAGTGATTAGATTTTGGCAGTGACTTAACATCTGGATCCATGGATTTTTTAAAAGGTTTCTGTATCATTGCGAGATTGCGGCACACCGTCACTGTGACTATGGCTACAAGTGAACACTACGTCAGGTGCCTGCTGACGATCACATGACTGTGATCCTACTACAAATCGACCGCTGTGGACATATCGGGACTTATCCATTGGAAATGATACAAAGAACAATTGACTCAATTGTGAGGGTGTTTCTGAGTCCCATCAATTGCCGCTGCCCACTACATATTCAGATCACGCGATACGGTAGATAACGTACACATGCATAATACACACCTTTGCTCAGCGCAAGGTCATTTTGTTTGTGGGCACATCTATATCAAATGGCCACGTTCTATGTTGCCATGATCTCTGTACAAATTTTTTCAAGATTTCAGCCACTGGAAATCATACAGCGACTGAGCAGCTTGATGGAAAAGGGGCGGAGTAATGACCCTTTTATTTTTTTTAAGTCTGATTATATTTCATTGGGCAAGACATTGAGCCCAAAGTTGCTCCCAATGGCAGGTGAGCAGTTTGCATGGGGGCTGTGCTGTGTGCAAATGTAAATCATTGTAAAGTGTTTTAAGTACCACAAATGTAAGAAAAAAAAGCACTATATAAGTGCATGCTGTTTACTATTTATCATTGTCACGTTGTTGATAGCATCGTTCTTTTCACTGTTTCGTGCTTCACAAGCCTCTTGCCTCACAGCACACTCAAACACTGGCAGCTAGCAAACCGCCATTAGAGGAATAGCACAATCATTAATAATGTGAAGCAAGAGTAGCATTGGGGGAAATTAAATTCCAGAATTGTAACAAAAAATATAGAAAATGAATCCACCCACCCATCCGTTTTCTTCTGTCACGTTGTGTTGGCAGAAGGCTAAGCAAGGGATTCCAGATGTCCCTCTCCACATCAATATTTTGTAGTTCCTCCTGGGGATCCCAAGGCATTCCCATTCCAGGTGGAGATATGTAATCTCTTCAGCAAGTTCCTGTTCTACCCAGGGTCTCCTTCCAGTTGGACATGCCGAGAAAACCTCTAACGGGAATCGTCCAGGAAGCATCGTAACGAGAAGCATGAACCACCTCAGCTGGCGCCTTTTTACGTGCAGGAGCACCGACTCCACTTCAAGTTAACTCCAAATGTATGAGCTCCTCACCCTGTCTCTAAGAGTGAGCCCACCCTACCTTTTTATAGTCCACAATCTTATTCTGTTGGTCTCTACCCAGAGATCATGACTAGAGGAGAGGCCTGGAACACAGATCATCATTTAAATCTGGTAGGTCGAGGGCTTTGCCTTCCAGCTTAGCTTCCATTTCACCACAAAAATAAAAAGTGATATAAACATGAAAAAATAAAACTAATTTCAAAATGAGAATGATTCAAGACTTCCTTTTTTTCTCATTCTCTTTTTTTAAATCTCATTTGAGGTCTATCACTGTGAAAAAAGGACTAAATTGTTCATCTGATGTGACAAGAGCATACGAAGCATTTAAATTCCAGCCTTTAAGTTAATTGTGCAACATATAAAAGCACTGTTTCCATGACTTTACCTATTCACTGCTGGGAAGGCTAATGCTTTGGGCTATATAGGCAGACATCGGACTCTTAAGTAGTCCAACTGCACAAAGATTTGGTGGACAGAGAATAAAACATGCTGTTGGTTTCACCATCCTGTGGAAAATAAGGTCTTGAATCAGCAGGGGTTCCCAGCTATGTGGGTCAATCAGCTTAAAGAATGGTGAATGCATCGAATATGTAAATGATATTCAAATTTCCAGTGGCACGATCAGATTTCTGCATATATGATCTCAACTTAGGTACTTTTGTTTATGCTGCCGAGCCATCTTCACAATTCACACCAACTTAAGTATGGATTAGTGTCAACTTATAGTGAGGGAGTCAGTCCAGAAGCATAAACCTTGAACTAGTGGATGCAGCCATCTGAGACATATGGCAAGCATGCATATGCTTGCGAATATGCTTTGGCTCTCCACCTCCACAAAGCATTGTTTCTCTTTCTCTGTTTTGAGAAAAGCTCACCTTGAGCTGTTCATCTGTTTCTATGGTGATTCTGCTTTTGAGTTTTCTCACTTTTTATCGCTGTGAGCTTTGAAATACTTGGGTCAATACTGTGCAGATGTTTATGTTTTGGATAGGTGGTAATGATTATACTATGTTCATCACATTATAATTATCCCAAATCATAACTTGACAGAAACAGAATTAGTTTTGTGTTTCTATACGTAATAGAAATCACCTGTTACAAAGCTAGAACTGTGCACACGTGGCATAAAAACTAACAGATGGAAGACCAACACTTAATTTGTAATTATATAGATACATTCAATATCTAAAGTAGCACTTTTGACATTTCAGAAACTTTTTTTCCATGTGTGCTGCATTTATTCAGATTTCTTCCTGCCTTAGGCAGCCTGGAAGCTATGTTCCAGAGATGAAGACCTGTTAGTAAGATGGAAATCGCTAGAATATCCTCCATGAGGAATACTGTCTTTAGTGTCATCATTATTCTTTCTATATCATGTTGGACTTGCCAGGAGGTCAGTTTAGGTTATGGGGGAGAAATGAAGGCAAAAATAATTTCATGCAATGACTCCAAATAATGAATATGTGAGGCTTACAACTGGAGAAATAGTGGAAAGTGAGACACTTTAAACTTATTCAACCTTCAGTGATTTCATTTATTGTTCAAGTTAAAAGAATAATAATAACAATAATAAGAAATGTTTAAATTACCACTGAAATTCCAACCTCTATCAGTGCATCGGCAT
This sequence comes from Amphiprion ocellaris, assembly GCF_022539595.1. Taxonomy (NCBI): domain Eukaryota; kingdom Metazoa; phylum Chordata; class Actinopteri; family Pomacentridae; genus Amphiprion; species Amphiprion ocellaris. The sequence continues at coordinate 27,413,448 of NC_072766.1, read as the reverse complement.
TAAGATACTTGTCAGTCCAAAAATATGCAGTACTGTGCATGATGTTATGAACATACCCTAAAACCCTGAGCAACTTAGCAAAGCACAATTTGCAAAGAGTGGAATTTTTATAACTTTTTGTTTGTTATTTTTTTGCAAATGATAACGGTGGTGGAGGGATTTTTTTTTCTTCATATATCCAGCAAAACAACACTAACTCAAGGAAAATAATAGTGGTACATAACAGAATTTTAAACAAGTCTAAAACTGACACATGCGGTTGTTTTCAGCATTTATTTATTTATTACTGACTCTTGGGGAGTCTGGGAGTACAAAACATATTTCTGCACATGAAACTGCTTAATCAACTGTGACTGCAACATTTAGTACTAAAGCTATATTTTAATATTTTTTTCATCCATAACTTACAGCTAGAGTATTGTTGTCATTGGCGTGATACTCTGGTATACCAGTTCTGCCACTGATTTCAACAACTGAACTAATCAGCAGCAAGTAAGCTTTATGGATTAAGTTTAAACAAAACACCAGAAGTCACTCTATGTGAAAGAGTGAATGTAAAGATAGCTTTGGTTTGTTTACAAAAAATTGCATAGGTTACCTTTATTAGCTTACAACATGATAATCTTGGCTCTTTTCCTCTCCCAACTGCATTGTATATTATTTTATAACACCGGCCTGGATTTTATTTTAATCTGCCGACTGCTGAATTGCTGGAAGTGACAATTTAGGGACTGAGGAATAGGTAAAATAAGATGTCAAACTGTGGTACTGATAGAAAAAAACTTGGAAAAAATTGGAGTGTGAGGAGGTCGTCTTGTCCTCAGTATCCTCTAAAGTTTATTGCCTGCTTTCTCTTACAACCCACAGGCCCCTGCTGCTCATGAAAGTCATTCAGAACAATTTAGCCGCATCGTCCCTCAGCTCCATTGTTCACTACACTATGAATACGCTGCCACCCAAGATAATGCTAGCGCAGCAAGCCAATCTCCACAGAGAGACACCTCAAGCGTGAATCAATACCCGTGACTTCAATGAGACAAAAGGTAAGACCTTGCCAAGCCAAGAGCCACTTTGCCAGGGACATGCACTCATGACTTTCCCATGTATGGCAAAAGCCCAAAGACACTGGATCAACTACTGCAACTAACAGTGACAACGCCTGGCCTTGTTCAAATCCACTTCCATTTTAGTCCACTCACCGATATGGAAACACTTAACACTGTTTTTGCACAAACTGTCATCTGAATATTTAAAAAATATATACAAATGAGAGTGAATCTTCCTTTGATTAAGGCGTGATGTTTTAGTTTGTCACTTTGCCATTTTGTGGCTCTGTAATTGGAAGTGAACTACCATCTACTGTGACTTAATACAATACAGGATTCTACAAAAATAAGACTACACACAAATAAACACCCACACAGGGACAGTGAAGGAGGCAGAACGAGAGACAGAGAAGACAGAAACACTAGGAAACCCTGCAAAAATGAGTTATAAAACATTGAAATCACTTCTTATTTACTCCCTGAGGAATACTTGAAGAAAACAAGAATACATGAAACACATAGAGCACATGAACAACTGTTAATATCTATTGAAAATAGATCAATGTAGCTATAGATTGCTTTTTTTTTTGCATTGTTCTGAAGTACAAAGAATGGCAGTGGATGCAGTATCACTCAGGTGGTGGCTGCCTGTCACAAGTACAGAAAAACTGTGTGGGAGGCGGGATTGTGTGGGTCGGTGCGTGGGTCGAGGGGGGGGCCGCAAATCTGGGGTGCTCTGATGAGTTTGTTTGGAGTCCAGCTGTGTGTTTGCCTGTGACGCCTAAAATCCATTAGAAATCTGCTGGGGGTCAGGGCTCCACTTCGACTGCAATGGCTCTGCGCCTTGGAGAGGCCCGAGTGGCCCACCTCAACCTCATTTTCTCCGCAGAGCGGGGGCTGTGAGGCAATCAGGCTCCACAGGACAGATGCCTGGAGAGCCCTGAAGCATCAAAACATGCCGTCCAGCCATCTCCAGAGAGTCTAACACAGTGTGGCTGGCTTGAAAAGGATCTTTAGGTGATGGCTGATTATGTGTTGGTGGGGCTATGCGATACATCAATGACTTTGTGGAATGTAATGTTTGAAGTCCGTGTTTTTTTTTTTTTTTCAACTCAATTTTGTTTGAAGGGTTTCTCTTTCATGTGGAGTCTTAAGTTTACAACAGCAGGTTGCAATTTTAGCTATTCAAACATTTTCTAGAGGCAGAGCTGCTATAGAATATTCAGCCTCCGAGTGTGATATTTACCTAACAGGAGAGGTTGTGAGGAAAAGAACCTTTACTTCAAATGCTGCAACTATCACGATACTATTAGTAGCAGTGGTAGTAAGAGTAGTAGTAGTAATGTCAGTTGTAGTGGCAATATTAGGGTCATTCCAGAATTGGAGGACATTTGGGCTTCAACATTTTTGAAAAATAAACATTCTCTTTTGAAATTTTCTGATACATATTCATCAAAAAATAGGTAATAGACAAAGGCTTGATTGGCTCAGCTTACACATTAATGGTAAATTTTCTGTTATATGTTTTATCTGTTGTTTGCTAACCCTACTCTAATCACAATTATGGGGTTGCAAGTAAGAGGGTTGCAAATCCATGCTAATGTTATTTTTTTTTCTCCAGAATAGAAGCTAGATTTTTAGCTAGCTGTTACTGCTGACCAAGAGGACAAACTTACTTATGTGAAAAAGTAAAGAAAAAGTAAAAAGAATTTGTCTTATCCTGATAATAAGCATAACATGCATGCATGAGGAAAAGTGAGACATCAAATCAAGTTTGACAATGTTATGCAAATATGAAAAATACAAGAGAGGACATAGCTTTGCTGTACGGAAAACTGTGTGATGCTGTCAATTCCAGCGTTTCATGTGATTCATTGTTTTGTTCTTCTACCATGCTAAAAAAAAAAAAAAGGTTATGGTAACAGGGTTGTGTGCATGTTTTGGGACACACATTCCATGCATAAGAATTATTATTTCAAATATTATATTTCTCAAAAAAATGCTCCCACAATTACAAGAGACATCAATGAAAAAAAAAGAGATTTAACTTTCATTTTAACTGTTTTGTTTGAGATTCAATTTGGTCATCAGGGGGGTGGGACAAGAGAAAATGGCATTTTAGGGGGATCTCCAGACTTATTTGATATTTTTAAAAATGGTTTCAAACATTCTTTTCACCTAGCTGTTTTTTTTAATTTGGTCTCAGGACAAGTACATTTACTGCATCTTTTAGTATTTAGTACATGGATTATTTGAAATTTGATGGGTGGGACGTAAAATGTCCTCCAATTCTGGAATGACCCGTTACATATCTTTTTACAGTCATCCATTTTTATTCATATATTGAATGCTTTTAGGTTCTTATTCGAGCGTATTTGCATATAGCAGCTAATAGGCATGTAAAATGATCGATCTTAATTTTGAAGGTCAGATAGACTAACAGGCTTTACATTCAAAGATAATTCCACGTTCTGGTCCTCTGTGATTTTTGATTGTCATCACTGCTTTAGCTATTCATACCAGTAATACTGACTCTGCAACACTGTCTTACCATCATTGTGTTTACTCTCTAAAAAGCAGTCACCAGGAACACAAGCATGGGTATTAAACAACTCCTTTACACTTTCCATCAAAATCATGCATCACAGTTTACGGACTCCTTGTTCAATTTCAACCAACTACAATATCTGTGCTTGTGCTTTTTCCTTTTCAGGATGTATTAGTTTTGGTTGCACTAACCCAAGTTGAGATAATCTGACTAAGCTTCTGACTTGTTTTTAACCCGTATAAATGCTCCTTGTTCATTCAGATGTCTTTGAAGCAGTGTTTCCATGAGCCCAAATCAGCATTTTTTTTGATACGTGTATTATTATGTATTTATCGTCTACCAATGTTAAAGATCTATAAAAGGGAACCGTTTTATTTTAAAGGTTTGTAATTTCCCAATAGTTTTCTGTAAAGTCTGCTACAAAGAATTGTGTATTTTCATATTAATGATAAGATTTAGATTTTTTCAGAAAGTTTCATTTGTATTGAAGTGAATAATGACCTTTATTCACTGAGAACTCGAATTTCATGGTTGACCATTGTCAAAATGGACTTTTTCTACTTTTTTTGCAGTGAAATATATTATTACATTGTTTCATCGTCAGGAAAGTTTTTGGAAACTATTCAGCATTATCTTTCAAATTGGCTGCAAAAGACAAAAATTGCAATGAAAGAGAATTATTCTTTAACTAGGAAAATTGTCGATGTATGACTCTGTCCAATATGGCTTCACTCAACCAACAAGATGTTTACTCTGCCATGTAAATATCCGTAACTCTGAAACAGGAGCTGAGATCTGAATTCAGCTTCTGTCCATACCAGATAATTACACAGAATTGCAAGAAAGTAAAAATGCATTTTGAACACCAAAGTGTGTCTCAAGAATCAGCAATAACAATATTTCAGAGGGAGATTGTAAGATCAGTTTGATGTGCTGACATCCAAGCTGACTGAGAGCATCTCATTTCATTCCCCTTTTATTGGCAGGGCCAATGGCTAAAGCCAGATTGGGCAGTCCTTAAGCCATCACAGGGATCAGCTGACAAGTGAACAATATGTGCAGGAGCCAATCAGTGCCACCTGCTGTGCAGAAGAGGCAGAAAACATTTCTTTTTTTTAGGAGAGGCAGATTTACTAGGAGCCCTCCCGTCTGTGTTGAGAGCTGGTAAAATGACCAGGTCTTGACAAGACTTCAATTCACGGGTCACAAAACATGTCAGAGTAATGGCAGAAAGGTTGAGAAGCACACTTAGCTTGACAGGTTCCTTTTTAATGCTAGCTGCCTCCGAGCTGTGATCCACGTGATATGGTGCACATACAGATTAACTTTCAGCAGACTTGGTTTGCATGTCAATTTCCTCTCTAATGTCAATCTGAGGCAGTGGAGGGATCAGTGGGTTTTTCACCCTAGTAACAGTAAGAATATACCCACCTCAAAGCTGTACACTGTATAAACTGTCCTGATAAAATAATAATAATAATAATAATAATAATGTTTATAATGCCACTAACACTGTTTTACAGGAAAAGATTTAAAGCTTTGAAAAATTACTTTTAGATAATAAGGTTTCTCATTGTAGTCTCACTAATCAATGATTATCCAGCAGGGTTAGGTAGCAAATGATTCCTCTCTCATTTGTGGCCCTTTCAGAGGTGACTTCATCATTGGGGCTTGAAAGACACAGTGCCCCTGAGTAACAAATGATTACCTCTGAATGAATCCCTAAAGTCTCGCTGCCAATGCAGAACAATAGGTAGTCAGAATAGGGAGGCTGTGCTTTGCTTCAAGATCTATTTTTTATACCCGGCATCATTTTTTGCTTCACTGATCTATCACTAAACAACAGCTGCTGAGCAGAAGCCAGAGAGACGCACTGCAGGGAGGATGAGGCAAAGTGGGAGAGGGAGAGACATGGAGAAAGCAACAGAGAGGGAGAAAAGTAAAGGCATCTAAAATTGGAGACAGAGGAGTTTTAAGAGGTGAGGTCACCGGTGATAGCCTGAAGCTCTTAGGCTGTGGTGGCCCACTGAGAAGGAGAGTGAGAAGAGGGATCCTGGCAGGTCTGCCTCTCTCATGACGGATAACAAGTCACCTGAAATGGCTTCCTGGGTGGCAGCCATTAGACAGACAATTTGCAATCATCCCTGGCCCAATTTCTCTCACCTTCTCCCCCTCTCTTTCTCTCTCACTTTTTCTCATATTACTCGGCTTCTCGCTCTGGTGCCCCATAGACCTTGGCAGCTTGAGTGACAGGGACTTAACTAGTCTAGTCACACAAATGTGAGAGGGGAAATGAGGAAAAGAGAGGGGAGAATTTCATTCATCTCACAAATACCAAATAACCTCTGCTGCCTGGGCCATTTACATATTCTCCCCACATCCTCTGTTGGCCAGAAGCACTGTCCCGTTTCCAAGTCATCTCATCTGGAGCTGACCAACACCATGTGACATCATAGAGGCATAAAGCAGAGGTGTAACTACAGTAGCAGATGTAAGTGCACAAAGGCCTGGGCATATATCTGTATCATCACAAATACAAGATGTAACATGTAGCAAAGTGGTTTGTGTCAGTTGCATCAGATCTGTGCCACTGTTAAATGCACTATGCTATATGGACAATGAAACATTCCACCTAAACGCTGGATTTAGATTTGTGAACTTCTCATTGCAAAACCATAGGTAGTAATCTGTTGCTATGACATCCATTGTTCTCTTGGCTTACCACAACATTTTCAAACCTGGCTTTGTTCAGGTTCAGCCAAAAAAAAAAAAAAAAAAAAAAAAAAAAAAAGAATAGAAATGTATTATGTTAATGTCCTGGAGGAGCCAGTTCAATGTTGACATCTCAGCCCAGTTTCTGATTTAAAGGAGGACTTGAACGTAGCTTTCAAAAGCACTTAAAGCAGTTTCACAAGGAAGAACTTCTTGTTGTGGTGTCCCAACTTAGAGGCAGTTGTCCTTTACTTAAGAATTTAAATTTCATTCTGCTTTATGAATCTACTCCAATTCAGCTGCTAATGAAATGCATGTTTTGCCTTTAGCCTATTGGACAGTTTAATTGAGTTGTTCTAACTATTTGCAAATTACATTTTAACAGATAAAATCACTGACAGGTGAAGTGAATGACATTGATCATCTTGCTACAATGCAATGTTCTGCTTGGAAATTGTCTGTCCATTCATGTGGATGTTACGTTGACACATGTCACTCACCTAAACATTACTGCAGACCAAACATACCCACTCCGCGGCAACGGCTCTTGTCAAGGCTTAGGGGAGGAACACAACAAAGAGTCCAAGCCATAGACTTGCCTCCAAATACACCACATCATGATGAGCATGCACAGAATGCACTGGAGAAATATGGTCCATGGAGGTCCCCCCAGCGAACCACAAGACCCGAAGGACCAGGCCAGAGTTGTGGACCTACTGGCAGGTGGTTTTAATGTTCTGGCTGATCATGTAAGAGGCACTGTAAAGGTCATACCATCCAACAGTACTCATGTAGAATAATTAGCTGCACCTGGATCAAATACAACAGAAAACACTTTTGTTATACATAACTGACAAACTAAATTTGTCATGACATCACTACAACCTATCATTTTTCTTTTTTTTCATTCCCTGCTGGTGATGCTTGTTCTAGATTATAACTGTCAGAATCATCATTGTCAGACAGATTTTACTTCTTATTGGCAAACTTTAATAATGTGCTTTGGTGTGTTCCTTTCATATTTGTAGATATGTGTGCCTGTTTGGTTAGCTACTGGGGTTTAACTGTACTCATCCATTTCATACTCCTCCACAAAGCTCACGAGTTATGGTTGTGGAACAACTGAAAGAAAAGGAACATTTGTTTCCCAAGTTTGTTCTTAAGACAGACTCCCCGGGCTTTGTGCCTTTTTATGAGGGTACTTATGTTGCTTGGGAGGAGGCACAGCCTTAAAGGCTGAAGTTAAGGAACAAAAAAATTCTTGTGTGCATTAAAACACACTAGGTTATAAAGAGTGTAGCATGACAGGTTGCTGCCTTTTTCTCAAAGATGTGCAATGATATGCATCTGGAGTTATTTTTTAAGAGGTTACAGCAAATGTTTCTGTGTGGGTAAATGCTATACCTGCATATACACACCGATACTCTTCTCCATTCAGCAACATTAGCAAGGTCAGTCATCAATGCTGGGCGATAAGGTCTGGCTCACAGAGTTCCACTGCTTTCTGATGGTGCACGTTGCAGTTAAGGTTGGGGCTCCCTGAAGGCAAGGACAATTTTTCCACACCAAACTGACAAAACCATTTCTTTATTGACCTGACTTTGTGCATGGGACATTTATAATGTTAAAACAGAAAAAGGTGTTCTGGAAAATGTTGTGACAAAGTTGAGAGCACATTAGTGTCAAAAAAATAATTGTATGGTTTAAGATGGTGCTACAGATGGCTGCCTCTGTATTACACTTTTTTCTGATATACTGGTCAAGGGAGCAGTAGCTCTCTGCTGGACTTGGAGGAGACACAGGAGAGGAAACAGTGCTGGGTACTGGGTATGCTATGGTAGTGGAGAATTTCAACACCACTCCTATCAATACATCTAGCAAATGTCCACTCACTGCACAGTAAAATGGATGAACTTCTCCTGAACAGTGAGTAGGGACTTTTGAGTATTTGCTGTCCTGTGTCCCACATCTGCCAGGTTTCCAGTTCCACCTACTGAAAACATAATGGAGTTAACTGGGTAAAAACAACAGGAGACAGAGTCCTTGTCTACATAATTACATGAACATTAGTGTACAGATGTCACAGTGTTTAGCAAACAGGCACTCCTCACTATTTTGCATTAACTGTGAATCATTTTATTCACCTCCTCCTTTATTCTGGTCAGTGTTTACATGTCACCTTAGGGTGTGTTAGTGAGGCCTTATAACACCAGATAGCCAGAAAGGAGCACAGACATCTACACTCCCTTCTGATCATTCTGGATTGTTTAATCACAACAAATCTCAACCTGGAGCTGGTGTTTCTGGCCTCCATCTTCACACAAATCTTCAACAGACCCTGGGAGCCACAAGAGGTCTCCTCATTCTTTATCTAGAGGGGCGGCTCTGGCTCAGGTGTTAGAGCGGGTCGTCCAATGATTGAAGGGTTCGGTTCCCGCTCTGTCCTAGTCATGTGCTGTTGTGTCTTTGGGCAAGACACTTCACCCACCTTGTCTCCAGTGCGGCTACTCACACTGGTGTATGAATGCATATGAATGTGTATGAATGTGTATGAATGTTGGTGGTGGTCGGAGGGGCTATAGGCGCAGATTGGCAGCCACGTTTCCCTCAGTCTGGCCCAGGGCAGCTGTGGCTACAAATGTAGTTTACCACCACCAGAGTGAGAATGTGTGAGTGAATGAATAATGGATTCATTGTGAAGTGCTTTGAGTGCCTTGAAAAGCGCTTTATAAATCTAATCCATTATTATTATTATTATTACAATCATCTGGATCCAAAACACCCTACCATCACAGGACTGAATTACTACGGGCCCATTCCCTGAACATGTGTGGTCATGAAGGTCTTTAAGAGATTACATTGATCCACATGAAGGACATCACAGCTGGACCCCTCTTCAGGGTCAGTAGATAATGCAGCCAACATCAGGATCTACTACATCCTGCAAGCCATTGACTCCTAAGAGGTCTGCACGAAGAATATGTTTGAGGACTTTGGCTCACCATTCAGCACCAACATCTTAGAAGTCTTATTCTCCAAACTCACTGAGCCCAACTCCAATTGTCAGCAGATCAGAATCTTTCTAACAGATAAGAAGCAGCACACCGCTCCCCTAGGGGTATGTGCCCCCCGCCCCCCGCTCCTCTTTTAAAAAAACCATCAGCCTCTTCAAACAAAGATGGCCTTTCTTATGGTTGCAAGTTTGGGAGCTGAATGTGCTCAAAACTGTGAAAATCATACCTTAATAGCACCATTTAGACTGTGGAATTCTTTAGATTTCTCAGATCCACAATCACCCCTGACCTGAAGCTGGGAAACAACAATGACAGAATCCTTAAAAAGGACTAGCATAAAATGTAATACAACAGCTCAGGAAGTTCAACCTGCCTCCAAAGCTGCTGATCCAGTTCTACACTGCAGTCACTGAGTCCGGTTTCTGCACATCCATCACGGTCTGGTTTGTATCAAATGGGACAAGAACAGATGACAGTGGATAGTATATATATATATATATATATATATATATATATATATATATACATACGCACGCACGCACACACACACGCATATATATATATATATATATATATATATATACATATATATTCTTGTTGCTCTTTTTTCACATTTTATTCTGTGGGTCTGTACAAGACAACAGGATAGGTCAACAAATGCAATTAAATACAAAGTAAGTGAAGACGTGAGAATTAAATGAGCATATCAAACAAAGAAAATCTAAATTTACAACATGCTCAAGAGTGCTGTGCTTTAGGTGTAGAAAAGCAAAATCTCATTGCACATTCCAGCACTTGATGCAGGCTTACATCTTTGCACACCATGTATAAAATTTATCGTAACAGTTTGACCTGCTGCTTCAATTATGCATATAACTGTTTACATGTATGTGTCTCTCCTGAATATCGAAGTCTCCTGCATATTGTTGTGTTGCTGTAACTACACTGAGAGACACTAGATCCAGAGTCAAATTCTATGTAAGTGTAAACATACTCGGCAAATAACCTAAAGGTTATTCACAAATAAATAAATAACAGTAAAAGTTAAAGATCAGAAAAAAATACAAAAAAATCCAGTTTTAGAGAAAATAACTCACTGTTTTGACTATTATGTGTATTTTTTTCAGTTTTTTAAAAACTACATACATATTTATGACAATAATAAATACATAGGTCTTCATATATCGGTTCATATCCATACTTTCAATTAAACATTTAGTATTGTTGTGTACTTGTATATGTCTTCCAAAATAATGTTTATTTACTTATACTGAGCATGTGTTCATGTTTTTGTTTTTTGTTATTAATTTGAAAAACAGTGTTTCACCACAAAACATATACTGAACATTGTTATTGCACTTTATTTGAAATTGGAGATTTAATTGTACAGTTCTTATTTTAGTTTTTCAGTGTATGTCTTAAAAACTAAATCAGTTAATCTGGACTGTGACTGTGTGGCTTGATTATATTTAACTGTCAGCGATCTGGCAACATAACCACACAAACCATCAACTGTCATTACATTTTGATACAAATGTTAAGTTAAATTCTGATTGGTTCTTGAACATATGTGACACCATCTGTGTCCAGTTGAGCCCTGCCGATGACTAGTGAGAAAAGCAAGAGTATAAGTACAGAAACAATGTAAACTGTTCCAACTTTGGCAGAAAAATGTTTATTCATATAGGATGCACCACTCAGAGTAACAAGCTTTAAACAGCCTCAGACCAAAAGCACAATAGCTTTTGACTGTGGTGTCTACAAATGGTCATATAGTGTATACCCCATCACCATCATGGTAGCTTCCAAGATCCTTTTTTTATTGTGGAATAACATGGAATGTGAAAAATTCCTTGTCGAGAACTATGGGAGTGTTGTGAGATGAATTGTCAATGTGCGGGTACAAGAGGATGAAACACACAAAAGCAAATTGCCTCCTTTTAGTCACACAGTTGCTAAACAGCAGTTGAAAAAAACCAAAAAGTCCACACATGATTACCTACATCAACAGTTTCATTCTCTGCTTGCTATAAAGGCAACTCTTAACAAAAGGATGCAAGAGCCTGAGATGTTTGGGAGCACAAAAGGTGTTCTAATCAGAGGCAGAACTCACTTTTTTATAGCAAGAGCTCCATGAGGTGAGCTAAAGATCCTCCGTCTCTCTCTCTGGTGTGCCAGATGCTGTCCTGTTATTCAGTATGTGGCAGCACTCTGCAGTGCAGACAATGTTTCATCTTGCTGGAGTGAAGCAGTGTGAGTTATGATTATGTTTGTGGTCTTGTGTTGTAGCAGCACCAAGCTACAATAACAACGGGCATGTTAGCAATGTGCACTGTGCTGATAAATCTCACTTAAAAAGAGTAAAATGGCAGCTGAGCTATGATACCATCTCCAGTGATGAAGACGTTTCAACAATGGCACCAAATTATGGTAGGAGACAGTCAGACAGTCTAAGTAAAAGCCAAGGTTTGGTGCATTATATCGCTCTTACCAGAAACTGGGGCATTTTATTTTTTAATAAAGACAGTCTGATTGCTCCTGTGCTTCACTAGAAAACAACAAAAAAAAAAAGCTCCAGCTGTTCCAGGCTTCTCTCATTCTGAAATGTCAGATTGCCCTGAGACGAGCATCAGCGGAGGAGCAGCCATCAGGACTGATGCAGTCTTACTCCAAAGGTTCAGCCGTCTGTTGCTGCCTGCTGTTGCACCCCCCACACCACACCTTCATGTCCCAGTACTCCTATCTTCACACAACAGACATGCACACATGCTTGCTCGCAGTGATGGTAATTTCTAGAGAACAGCAAGCAAATGTTGGGCAATGAATTAACACATCATTAACACCTGACCCACCAGACAGACAGTGCATCTGAGGCCAATTGCTATTTTTTTCCCACATTATTTTGTTTCTTTTCTCTGACTTTTTTGAGGTCTGCTACTTCTCCTCCTCCCACATGTTGTGTTTGTCAGAGGAGAAATGCAGACTGAGTCATACTTGTCTTCCACTTTCAAAACATTTCTGAGCATTTCATAAAGGAACACACTGCGCTGTGAGTGTTCATTTCCTTTAATAGCACTTGAGCTGTGCAAAATAGGGGAGTATGAACACTGTAGGAAAACAACTAATAGAGGAAAATAGCAGTTAACAACAGTGTTGACAAAAACACCCAAGAGAAAGAGACAAAGATAATGAGAGGTGTAGAGAGAGAGAGAGGGAAAGTGAGCAGTTTTCCATTAAAAGCAATTTAGTCGCTATTGTCCATGTTTCTTGGTGCAGGTTTAAATGAAACTGAATTGACAGTGGATTGTATGCTCTGAACGACACTGACATGTGCAAGGCTATAGATAGATGGCTCAATAGGATTTATTCATTTAGGATTGGTCCTCTAACGTAAAACATAGAATGGGATATAGAATGAACTTTTGTGCAATGAAGTTTTGACAAAAACATCAATAATTCTTCATTAGTTTTAAGACATTTTACAATTTCCACTGCTATCTACTAGTCTAGCACCACCTGGCAACTGTCTGTTGAAATTAGAAGAATATTTAGCAACTTAAGATCCACATATTGTCTTCAAAAGTAAGTGAAGAGTGAAACAAAGCTGAAAGGAGAGTAGATATTTGACGTCTATCAGTCGGGTGTAAACAACAAATGAATACAAATGTTGCTCTGGTAAATGTATAAGCAACTGTCTGCTAACACATTTGCCACATAATTTTAAAAGGTGGTAACATGTCAGATAATGTGTTATTTTAGCTGCCCTCAGAGAATTTTATTGGCACATTGTTACTTTTTGCTGTCACTGTGCATTAAAACCAAGGGCAAAAGCTCCCAAAGTGACTTGTCCTTTTTATTTGTTAACCCAAGGTCGGGGATTTCTGTAACTAATAGAATGAGAATGAGAATGTTTTTAGTGACACTGACAAAGACACAGAACGACATCATGGCCGGGTAGATGTGCTGGATAAGGTTAGTATCAGCAGTGATACAGAACAGTCTTAGACAGAATGGGATAAAGTGAATTTCATAGCAGCTTGTTCATATCAATCCTCAGGTATAGGTTTCAGGAATAAGCACAAACATCTTGCCTAGGCAGGTTTGTAAGACATGATGTTTGTTTTGCAGCATTAATGGTCAAACACTCCCCAAGGTGCCAAGATGATTATAAAGTCTTTCTGCAATCTTTGGCTGGGATTGTGTCAAAGCCTGCTATACCATTTGTGGGAGATGACATGCTAATTGTTGCTTGTTACTTAAAAATGTCATGTTGATAACTCAAATGAAAATAAAATTATAGTAAAGACTGAATTGGATAATGTAGGCAACTTTCTAAACTTCACTTCTTGTATTGTCTAACTTAAAGCTTCAGCTGTCATGACAGAGTCATTAACATGGGTGAGCGTCACAGGGCTGGCCGTGATCCACATTGTGCTCGCAAACCACCCGTAGCCAAAAGATGACACATTGCACAGATATTGCACTTGTCTTGGTTCAATTTGCATTCAGTGTCTTATTTGGAGACCACCCACTGCAGCACAGGCAGGGGGGCTGCTTCCAAGGAATATTTAGTGAGCATCTGGCACTCCCTGATGTCACTGTACTATTTAGCTGTCTTTCAAGGACTTAAACCTACACCCATAATGCTTTTAATACCACCTTAATTAAAGTCAACAGTGCACTCTGATGCTCTACAGCACTGTGATATCTAATGTTATTTCCCTGTGGTGATTTACTATGTGATACTGCCTCTCCTTCTATCTATCTATCTATCTATCTATCTATCTATCTATCTATCTATCTATCTATCTATCTATCTATAGTCATGGAAAAAATTATTAGACCACCCATGTTTTCTTCCATTTCTTGTTCATTTTAATGCCTGGTACTACTAAAGGTATATTACCGGAATAATACAATGAACACAACAAAAATGCAGGTGATTACATAGTATTTTATGTTCTATTTGACATGCTTAAGCTTAATTGTATTCCCAGGGTATATAAGAGGCCATTTCATGTCATAAGCAGCACTGCACATGCAAAGGCCTAGAGTGGTTTCCTGCTTACATTCAAGCCGTAGCACAACTCAGAAGTTGTCAGCTCTCATATAATGCCTAAAACAAAAGAATTGTGTGAAGCCACAAAGACAGCCATGTTGGCACTGCTGGAAATTGTCATGAGTGAGAGACAGGTAGTGAAAAGACTGAAGATCTCCAAGACAGCCGTTCACTACACCAAGAAAAAAGCAGAACATGGTTCTACCAAATTGCTAGCTGGGTGCAGCAGGAAATGTCTTTCTAACCCACGAGATGACCCTGCACTCATCTGTTCCTGTGTCAGGAATTGTTGTCAGACCTCCAGGGACCTTAAAAATGAGTGAGCACTATCCAGAAATGTGACTTATTCGGCAAGGACAGTTCGAAACCGACTTCTTGAAACTGGTCTATCTATCTATCTATCTATCTATCTATCTATCTATCTATCTATCTATATATCTATCTATCTATCTATCTATCTATCTATCTATCTATCTATACAGAATAGGTCATGATGAAGGCGCAGTTTAAACAGCTTACTGATCCTTTACAAGTGCTCAGGGGGCCACTAAAATCCCACATAGAAACTTGTCTGTGAGTATCCTATATATAGAACCAGGTGTCACACATTATGTAGAGGTATCTAATATAGCACTGCTTCACAAAAATACTTTCAAAGGACAAAGAAATGTATAAAACTGATAAAGGTTCAATTTTTATAATGGGGTTTTAAAGTGTATCTTGATCTTTAATGCTAAGCACTTATCAAGGTTTTCTCTTTTAATTTGTCTTCAGCTTTGGTGTTGAATACCCATTGCTGCATTGCATTTGGACTTTTTCTTTTTTCACATTATAGTTTTGCTTGGCCTGTGTGCAAAGAACATAACCTCAAAGAATCTGACTTTAGATGTTATTCATTGATCTGCCACAACATTAAAACCACAGACAGGCGAACTGAATACCACTGATGATCCCATTACAATGTAATGTCCTGCCTGGAGGCCTTGGGTCCTGGCATTCATGTGGATGTACTTTGACAGGGACCACCCACCTAAACACTGCTGCAGAACAAAAACAAAAGCCCATATTAATTGCAATCACCAACACCAGTGGCCTCTGATTGCAGGTCAGTGCACCCAGGCCTGAGCTCTTATGGTCACATGAGGTAGACTTACAGGCTGATGGTTTTAGTGTTGTGTCTGATCTGTTTATGATATGTTTAAATTTAGTTATTCATTGAAATTCACCGTGTGTACCCTTGATGACTAATACCTACGTTAAATGCATTTTGATCCTGATAAAACATTGGATTTTTTTAACAAGGAAATTTACTTGTGCATTGTATATGCACAGTCTTGCTGTTATGCTGCTGCATTTCTATGGACACCGCAATTGCTGATCACCACATAGAAAATCAGCTGCAGGAATTTCTAAATCAATGCATGTGGTCCATCCAAAGACTATATGAAAGGATTGGTAAAAGTTACAATTTTGTTTACCTTATATTAGGTAGACAGGGAGTTCTTTTCCACTCACAAATGTTTGCTAAAGGGGCAACTGGTCACTGTTAGCAAATTACACATCCTTAGAAAGACCAGACACAGCATTTCACAAAATGGAATGCAACTAGTCCCGCCTACGCCTGTGATTTCATTGGTATCTCAGTTGAAACACCAATGAATACATAAAAATATGCATTTTTTCACCTGGTATGCTTCCTTTAATATATTTAAATGTCATTTCATATATTTTAAAAGTATTTGTAAGTATTATTTATTAATGTTAGGTGTACTATGCCGAAACAGGCCAGAAGATTACAGGAAGATGAACCCTTTTAACATCCCTACATTTTTTTCAGCCATACCAGGGCCTGATTTTAAAGATTCATGCTGAAGCCTCCCCCACTAAAAGTTCATCCACTCACCAGGTTGTAAAGCACTTTCGATAAGCATCTCCAGTCCAAAATGGCAGATATAAATGCATGTGAAAATGTGAATCTGTAGTTACCAGGTGATATGTGCTTATGATGAGCTGCTTGATGGCTTACGGCCCCTCTCAGCACATTATTAATCATATCTAACGACTTCAGATACTGCACTAAACAATTTGCCCTACAGGATTTCCCTGCTACTGCAGCCAGCGCTCAATATGCTGCCGAAGGCATGACTGTGTTACACATGACGAGATGTGCGAGTGTGTGTGTATCTGAGGAGAGAGAAAAAGAGAAAGGTGGTGAGGAGGGGAGAGGGAGGAAAATGAGAGAGAGAGCGAGAGAGAGAGAGCTGCCTGATCTCAAGCGGCAAATTAGGGCCTCTCTGAAATCGATAACAGGGGAGCCATGCACAGATTTCATTAGTTGGAAAACGTGTGCGGCTAAAGGGATGCAAACGGATATTGATGTTTGCGATTGATTGATCTCTTCTTTTCTCAAAAATGTACACACTGAGTTGCAATGCAGAGTTTGTTTTGAGTTTGTTTGCTTTCTGAGTGCACATTCAATCTTAAATACCAGTTTGCCTGTGACCTTTATTCTCAAAAAACAAACTCACTTTTTATGCAGCTGATACTGATCTGTTGAAAGTTGATAGCACACATTTCCAAAATGGACTTGCTAGGTCAAATGACAGTCATACCCAGCCTGGCCCATATTCTCCACTACCAGCCACAAAATGTTTCTTCCACAAGATTTAAAAATCAATGAACAAAAGTGACATTCAGGCCTTTTGCATGTTAAGCAAGTCCACCTTGTCACAGAGGTGGCATTATAAAATACATCTAATGCACTCTCCCAAGAAAATGTAACAGATAGGCCAATGAGGCTCAGATTCTATTTGTTATTACATTTTAGCCTAATTAGGTCCCAGATGGGTGTGGTTTGCCACAAAGAGAAAACCAGCGAGGGCTAGAAAGGTTAGGTAATCACAGGAAAGTCGATGTAGGGTAACATTAAGTGATGGACTGCTTCCTTGATATTATCTGAGCCTCCTGGCTGAATTAAAGCGCACTCGTGATGGTTAGAGCAGATTGAAGCCATGCTAAAATAGATTTACATGAATGAGTCAACACAGAACTGGAGGCTGACAGATGAGCAACGGCCACTGCAATATATTTGACATTTATAGATCTACTTTTCGTTCTTTATTTTTTCTGACACGCACCAGAGATTTGTTTTGCACCATAATTATTCATACATTATTCTTCTTGGTAAAGTTATTGTTGCATTTTTTTTCTTGCCTTTCCTGGAGAGTTGGGGTTATTTAATAAAAATGTACAGTCCCTGTCTGTATGTTGTAGATGCTCAGCAGCACAGATCGGTGGTACCTGGCCAGGTGCAACAGCAGTATGCTATTCTGCCATCTTAATTTTTCATTACTCCTCTGATTTCCTGCAGCAATCTGATAAACGTGACATTGTGATAGTCTTAAATGATTAATTGAACTTGAATATGTGCTTTAAAATTTACATTCATTACACTGCGTCACTTTTTATCTGCTGCTCATTTAATCATTTGCCATATGCATATTAATGATTACGGTGGTACCTGTGTTATGGGAGTGAGTCATTTGATGTAAGTGTCTGCTTTTGTGCAACCACCACTGCCCACAGAATTGTCTGTGTGACACATCCCCTCAGTGCAGATATTTAAAGTTACAGTGAGATGACAAACAGGTTTCTAACCTTGTTAACTGAAATTGCATGTCATAATGTACACCAGACTGACTCTTTCCCTTTGCTTCCGTTTCTTTAGACTGTCATTACTCTTCTTCGAAAAAACCCCCCAAAAGACATGACTTTTTTGGTGATTACGTTCATGGTTTAACAGAGCACAGTTACCAAGAAACTGAGCATGGCTGTGTGTTTTGTGGTGTTTAACGCGGCAATGTTTTTTGGGCTTTTTTTTTTGGTATTTTTTGTTTGTTTTTTTGTTTCATCACTCTTCTCTTTTCTCATTTTCCTTTGAAAGCTCAGGATTATAAGTAAAATATTGAGTCACTGTCTGTGTTGGTTCTGGTGCCACCTGCTCAATTTTCAACAGCCTTTCTTGACTCAATATCCTGCCACAACATCCTGTTTGAAGTGGAAATTATCGAAAGCATGACGCTATCATGAAATAAAATACATAATAAAAGACATCTACTTACTCTACAGACTGGAGTTGAAAATGGAGACATATACACAGAAGGAAATATACATTTCAGGATTAACTTTCATAAACAATTCTCAGAGTGAAGCTGTTACACCCACAGCATCAGGGTCAAGATAGTGGCAGTGCTCTTTCCTCCCCCTCCTTTCCCTTCCTCCCTAGGTGTGTGTGAGACACTGGAGGCAGCAGGTGTGATCCATTCCCAATCAGCAGGAGCTGTGCACGAGCAGGTGGGAGTGATCAACTCAACTACCTCTTCACCCATATAAGCAGATGCCACTCACCACTGGACGTCAGACCGCAGAACAGCCGACTGTTAATTCTGAGTCCTTGGTCACTTTAACTCACCTTTGCTTTTGACTATCTTTAGTTCCTGTTTGTGCTCCTTTCTCAGTCTGGACTCCTGCCTGCTTATACCTCCACCAGGATTCTCCAGCTGCAAGCCTCTGCCGTCCGTTGCCACACCGGAGTTCTGGATTCACAGCCATTTCCCCACCATCATCGGATTCCCTCCTCACCAACCTAGCTCCGACCGCCGCACAGCAGCCTCCACCGCTGCCATGTCAACGCCACGCTCCATCGCTGCCACACCACCTTCATCCAACCCCTCTGCCACAGCCTTTTGTACCACCCTCTCCGAGGCTCTTCCTCAGCTAAGTTCCCATTATCTCTGAGACACCTTCAGTATCCGGCATCTTGTATAGCTTATCTCCGGTATTTTGAATTTTGTATAGCTTCCTCCTGCATAGTTTGTCTTTGTTTAATTCTTTGTAGCTTACCTGCCTAGATATTGCCTATCGTGAGTTAGTCAGTCTTCTGCTCATTCTATTACTCGGCCTGCCCGCTAGTGGGCTCCCGTTCCTAGTCCTGCTTACAGTAACTTCTAGTTGTGACCTTTCATCACTTCCGCTTGTAGTTCGTTAGCAACTATTGTTGTTCTCTTACCTTGTATTATCTTGTTTGCAAAATAAAAGCCTTTTTTCATTTTATCTGGTGTCGTGCCTCATACCCTGCACTTGAGCCTCGTAAGGGATTCGTAACAGAAGCTGTTTTTGATTCTTTTGTTTGAATCTTTCAGAACTGAGGTAGTAATGATGAGTCTTGCATATTTAGGACAGCTATAGGAGCAGTGTTGGATTATGCATCACAGAATAACTAAATAGTAATTAATACTCAGGTTGCCTTTGTGCTGTAATGAGTAACATAATATGTTTCTTTTATCTATTTTTTTTTTTTTAGTTTACTCTATTCCCTTGTTTCTTTAGTTGCCATACCAAAAATAAGAAATTCAAATCCAGATACTTTCACTGTTTCTGTGTCTATCCTTCTCAGGTTGCTGCATACTAGTGGAAGGTTTTCAGTCCTACTGTGGCATTGTATAGGTCGACTGGATATGTGTTGCCCATATCCCTTTTTCAGTTATTCCTGGTCAAAAAGAACATTTCAGATATCCTCCATGATATGCTTCATATCTAAATCAATTTTCCATTCATGTGTATTGGGTTTCTCATGACATATCTACAGTTCAGCTGCAAATATTCACAATGTGGATTGCAGATATTTGCAGCTGAATCATGATTGGTTTCATTTCCACTTTCAGATCTTGGTAGTTGAATTGTAACTCATCTTGGCGAAATGATGTTGCAGATTGCGAGGTGTCGCAATCACAACTGCATATGTAGGGGATATATATATATATATATATATATATATATATATATATATATATATATATATATTAAAAAAAAAAGGTATTTTATAGTTGGGGCTTTTCCCAACCAAAGTAATCATTGTAATCTAATGGAAAAAATAATTGCATATACAACAATAACTACCTTCATGTGAGAGGTATATCATGGCAGCTTCCAAATTATTTGAAGAAACAGAAAAATCATGTAAATATGTAAGAACTTTTATTACACACAGAAGAAAAACCAGTACAGATACAATACAATAGTGCAGAATAGGTACACTATTACAGAAGTGATGGTAAAGTTACCATAAAGTACCTGTGAAAGCTTAAATTAATTCTAAAATTGAAATTAATTGTGGACATTAAAAGTGGAAATACGTCAGACTCGGCTGTTAAATGTTAAAACAACTTAATCTAATGCTGTGGTTGTACTAGGGGCTGCACAGTGGCTTGGTGGTTAGCACTTTCGCCTTGCAACTTGAGATCTCTGGTTCAAGCCCCAGCCTTCCTGGGGTCTTTCTGCATGAAATTTGCATGTTCTCCCTATGCATGTGTGAATTTTCTCTGGTTGCCAGGCTTCCTCACTCAGACCAAAAACATGCTGAGGTTAACTGATAATTCTAAATTGTCTGTAGGTGTGAATGCGAGAGTGATTGTTTGTGATTGTGTAGCCTTATGATAGACTTTCAACCTGTCCAGGGTGTCTCCTGCCTTCACCCTAAGTCAGCTGGGACAGGCTCCAGCATAGGAAAAGTTACTTTTAAAAACACTGCACAGGAGTGACTTAAGCTGTGAAGACATGTCATTCAAGAGGAGGCATCAGGGAGAAGAGGTAATCACTGAACACTATGAGCTTATTAAAAGATTCATTTTTAGTGAAATTTAAATAAGTGTCTGATGGACCTTATGCACGGTGTAGCAATGAATTCATGCTCGCTCTGGTCCTCACAAATGCAGCTTTGCAACAATTTGGGTCTGTAAGGGACGTTTGTACAGCTCTTTAGATAATATACAAATGCATTTATTTTCCTTTCCACTTTATTCAGTCAGATTTAGCAGAAAACGGATGCATTCAATCATATTGTGAGTTTATTTAATCGTTAACTCATTCATTCATTTCTTTAAAATTTCCAATGGCAGAGCAGTGCTTCATTTAGGAAAACCGGTATGTTCATATTGATACAGTGCATTTCCAATGCTGGGTGGTATTAAAGAAATAAATCATTTCGCTCACCTATAAGGTGAAGAAAGCTGAGTGGGAGTGGAGCAGCTCTTAAATTCCATGTTTTCATTGAATAGGTGCCCAAAATCCAGTCATAAATGCAGTGGATGCAAGACCACTTACATTATAGACAGAGTAAAAATGGGATTAATTAGAGCTGAGTCATTCAGCTGAATTAAATGTTGGTTAAGCGACAAGTGATTAGCTCATTTTTAGCTCTGACCTCTTATTTTTAAATTACTCTGAAGCCACTTGCTAATTTGTTCAGTGTCTATTTGTAAATACAGACTAGATATTCACCATTTACCTGTTCATTTATAAATGGTGTACATTAATAAGTGGGGATTTTATTTTTTAATTCACACTGTTTTTGCATTGTCTCTTTTTCTCAGACCTTGTTTAACTTTCTGCTGAGAAATTTGTTGAATTCAGGGTAGTTTATAAAATTTGCACTTGCATCAGTCCAATAAATGTTTCAGATCGAATCTGTCTTTATTCTTGCCAGGAAAGGTTTCCTCAGTTAATTCAGTAATTTCATCACTAATTACAGTTCACACATATGAATCCACTTTGCAGCATTATTCCCATCCTACACTTCGTTTACCGAATTACAGTTTATTGTTAAGGGCATAGTTGTGGGTGTGCAAAGATGGAAATATAAATGGTACAAGTCTTTAATGACAGAGTAATAGCTTTCACATTTTCTTCTATTTCCTAAATGAACGACAGTAATCATAATCATTCATCTTTATGTGTCTGTCTATGAATTATTGTTTACGGTGATAGTGAATATGCTTTGTGAAGAAACAACAATTTCTAATTATGATGTTGAAACAATCATTTTCAGGTTATTTTTATTTGTGAAGAACAATGCAGGTTGTTCGCACAGTATGGGACAGGATGACGGAAAATTTGAAGAATAACACGAGCACTGGCAAAAAAAAACAAAAGCAAAACAATATCTATCTTATAATGATATAAGACAGACAATATATTTAAGGAACGATATTGGATATTCAACAGAACCTATAAATGGACAGTAATTGCACAACAATTGAAAAAACAATACATGAGCTGAAACATTTTACTGAGTACACATAGCAGGGCCTTTTTTTGTACTCATGAAGATCTCAAAAAGCAATCATTTTTTCAGACTGGGGTGTCTTCTGCACGTCTCACCATGTGTTCAGTCTCTTGCAGCTGTGATTTTTCTTATTTCTAGAAGAGCGGAGAGGAAAATAATTGATGGTGACATGAAAATCGGGAGGTGGGAATAGAGAGCGGTGGGGTCTGTGGTGGGGAGTGGGATAGAAGGGATGAATACCTAAGTACTTAGCCTGAGTCAGAGCCACCAACACCACCCTTGCCTAGAAGAAGAATTTTCTCTGTGGGATATCAATTCCATTTCCTCATGTCTCCCGCTGAGCACAGGTCAATTATATCTTTATTACAGTAAAATGCAGATCATTTTGCTGCAGAATGTAGGCGCCGAAAGACTGATGATCAAGGAAGGTTGCAGAATCTCTTATTTCTCAGAGACGCACTGCTTATACAGTAGGCATGTCGCAAACGAGGGGTTCACGGTCATAAACAAAGGCAGGATTTCACTAATCTAATTGTGACCTACTCTGAAACCCAGCCATATCCTCAAACCACATTAGTGTGGATTTAGCTTGACACTTTGAAGCATCAGCACCTTTGCCTGGGTGGGGATAAGGTGTTGTTTTTGGCATCCTGCATCATAGGATTGATGCCAGAGCTCAAAAACTGAAGTTATCCGGGTGGTTCACGTTATTCGTTTTACACAATATTGAAAGAAGAATATGTAAATGGCTGTTTGCAAAAGGCTTCCATCAGATTTGAAAGAAATTAGCAGAAATGTGACCCCTAAATTTCCTAACTATGGGAAATCTGCTGCATTCAGCAGTTTTAAATACTGTAATCTATTCTTCTACCTGTCAGTTTTCTACAGCATGTCCAGCATTCCCACAGTCCTGGAAATCATGGAATACTAGAGGAATTCTACAATTATGTTACAACTCTGAGAATAACAAACAGTGGAAAGGTCATGACTATGTTCTCATATTTTCTTTTTTTTTCCTTTTAGCTTTGGAAGGTGTTTAATGTCAAGCTTGTCTGCTGGTAGACTTAATTAGTCTTGAAGGAATAACAACCCGTAAACATGTTTCTGTTTACAAAATGAGGCAACAATGCCCTAAACATTCAGATCAGCTTGATGAAAACAAATATTGCTAATGAAAATTACCCAACATATCAGGTAGTGCTTATGAAAAAGTCGATCCCCTGTCAAGTTTTTTTTTTTTTTTTCTCATGGCCTTTTTATCAGCATGTCATAAAACTACAGCCCTCTTTGACTCTCACCTTCACACCCACTGAGAGTTTTCACTTCATTTAACCTACATGTCTTTAATGTCACACAGAAAGGTCGTTGATGAACCAGCTCAGTGACAGTGTTGGACCAGTAACTCGAAATACCTTATTTTCCACTGATTATGTTTTAGTAACTATTCACATTGACACTTACAACTTAGAATCACCAAGTTACCTGCCATGCATGTCTTTGAATTGTGAGAGGAAGTTGGAGCAAGAGGTGAAAACCAACACAAGCAAAGGGAGAATATATAAACTGACCAACTTTCTTGATGTAAGGCAATGGTGTGAACCACTGCATCACTGTGCTGCTCAATTTTTTTAGACTAGTAAAGCATTCAGAGAGTGCAGTACTCCACCAAGGCTGCTCATTCCCCCATGTGGCATTGTCTGAAATGCAGCATTTTTTATTAGTTACTGATGATCAGAAATCATGGCAACATAGAATGTGTCCATTTAATATAGATGTACCTATAAACAAAATGACCTTGCGCTTGGCACAGGTGTGTGTTATGCATGTGTACGTTATGTACGGATACTGAATTGCGTGACCTGAATATGTAGCGGGCAGCGTGAATTGATGGGACTCAGCAACACCCCGACAATTTAATCAATTGTTCTTTGTATCATTTCCAACAGATAAGTCCCGATAAGTCTGCAGTGGTCGATTTGTAGTAGGATTGCAATCGTGATCGCCAGCAGGCAGCTGACATAGTGTTCACTTGACTCCAACTCCGTGGATCCAGACGATAAGCCGCATCACTGCCAAAATCGAATCACTTGGTCCTTGTGACATTTCTGACCTTCCCTGAAAATTTCATCCAAATCCATTTGTCCGTTTTCGAGTAATGTTGCAAACAGGCAGACAAACAAACGGATGGACAAATGTACGCCGATCGTCACATAACTCCGTCACATTCCTTGGTGGAGTAACAAAAGGAATTACAGTATTCCACTATTTACACATTACACATTAGTATATGTGGTTTGTCACATTTCTCATTAGACAGCTTTCCTTACTGTACACGGTTCTGTGAAAGATGCTTTCAACCAGCTTTAGAGCCGCCACATCAAATCTCCTGGTCTTACCAGGTGTTGAAACAGGAAATAATGCAGGGACAAGCAGCCAGGCCAAGTTCTGAAGATGAACATTAACAAGTTTAACGTGTGCAGTCTGGGAACTGCACACAGTTTCCCACAGATGCACTGAAGCTGCAGGTTCACACGCTCACACACCCTCCAACCTACTAGACATGGAACCAGGGAACTTTTGAATGCAGGCTTACCAGCACTGACAAAAACACACAGCAAAATAGAATAAAGGCAACAACCTTAGAGTTAGTGGGAGTTGCATTTCTCTTTTTAAGTGGTGACCATTTATTTATTTAAGCGTTAGTGTGCAGGATTGGAGTGGGAGCTTTTAAATAGGGATAGGCAGTATTTTTTGGCATCACAAGGCAAAAATTCCATACTGACCATTCAGCGTATTGTAATTCAAGTGGTCTGAGAGTAAACCAGACTTCTGCACTTTCTCCTGATTCTGTCTTTAGGGGAGGTTTTAGCCAATCACAGGTCTTTTCACCACATAGCAGGTGAGGTAGTGTAAATAGCAAGACAGTCTCGGTGTTACGGCTGTGGTCGTATTTTGTGATATTGTGTATGTGTGATATTGTGATATTGTGTCTGGGAGTGGGTGGTCTGTCTTTGTGTGGATCTTTGTCTCGTCCTTGTTCTCTGTGAGTCGCCTGTTCGTCTTGTTAGTTCGTAGTGTGTGGTCTGTCTGTGTGTCTATCTTCGTTCTGTGCGGAAGCTGTAATTGGTGACTGGGCGGACCCAGTTGCTGATTGGCTGTTCCCCATTTTAAAACTTCAGCGGCCGGCACTGGAAAGAAGAGCCACTTTGATGTCTTTTTCCCAGCCTCCAAACTTTTGACTTGAGGACTGTGACCATTGTTAGATTAGGCTAGTTTTGTTTCTGGTGTTAGATTTAGTTAGGATTCTGTTTCTGGTAACTGTGTTTTGAATTGGACAAGTTTTTTTGTTTGAGTGCAGAAATGCCTCTTTAGTTTGAGTCCAGTTTTCTGTTATTTTTGTTCAAATATATAGGCCCATGCAGTGGTTTGTTTTATTTTCAAATATTGTAAATAAATATTTCTGTTTGTAATTTTCTAAGCCCTGTTGCTTGTTTTGGTGACTGGGGAAATCTTCCACCTTTTTGTTAAAAACAAACATTATGCTGCACATCTTCCCCCTAGACGGGTGCTTTGGGGTCACTGTCTTAGACAATCCCTGTACTTTGGTGGTGTACAGTTTTGATGAAAATATAAACAAAGACGATGTTTAATTTTTTCTGATGTTAGGATCACTTTAGGAAAAGTTATCAAATTTCAAGTTGAAAAAAGGTAATTTAGGGTTTGTTCTCTGCTATTAAACATAGTGGCCGGTTCATTGTTGAGCCTAAGACAACACAAGGGTTAATTTGCTAAATGACTATTCTAACTGGAAATGGCTGCTTTTTAATGGAATATCTACATAGGGGTACAGAAGCCCATTTCCAGAAACCGTCCAGCAACTTTGGCTCCAAACGTTCTAAAAGGAGGAAAGTCACGGGAATACAAGGGGCTTGTAGAACACAGGGCTTGAAGAAAAATAGGAGTCTTAGAAAAATGCAACTGAGCTTATAGACCCAGCTGCTTGAAAACAGAAGAGGGCTCAAACTCAGAGAAATTCATAATGACTTAAACTATAGCAAAGGCTTAAAATTGGCTTCTTTTATCATGGTTTAAAGAAACAAATAATTTAACTTTAAACTAGGGCTTCGTTTTTCTATAGTTTACTTAAAGTTTGACTTCATAAGTTAACTTTAATACTACAACAGTGCAAACATTTTCTTGATAACTATGAGCTTTGATTCTCAGTGTTTTTTTACTTCAGCACACTTTTGCAACACAACTCTGCCAAAGTGCCTCCATGTCTCTGTGTTCCTGAACCAACTCATGCAGTAGATCATCACAGCTCCACATCCTGCAACACCCTCCTCCTCCCTCCTACAAATGCTACACAAGTATCATTTTCCTTCTACTAAACAGGTGAATTTACAAATTATAATTGGTTTTCCAATTTCAAAGTAATTCTAATTCATCGTCTTCCTACCAACTGCTTCCAGTGATAATCACAGTTAATTAGTTTATCTGCATTTGTTCATTCATTTATTCACTGTCTGTTGTTGTTTATTGTTTGTTCATAGTATTAGTTAATAAATGTTTGTATATAATTATCGTTGGCTCTACCATGTATTTCTTTGTTTTGGGAACTATTGTCAATGAAATCAGAACTTATAACTTTCAGATAAAAGACTGATCAATTTCTTTTTCATCAAAGTCTCTTTGAGACTTAGTCTAAATTGGTAATTTTCTCAGGCAAGCTGAGAATGGTGCCCCTAAATAAATAAGTGCAATTTTAATCATAAAGTGTAGCTTCTACCATTAGGTGTGTTGCAGCCGACACTTTTATCTGCATTGTCTGGTACATGAATAAAAGTATGAGTTTTCATGGAAAACATGAAATTGTCTGGGTAACCCCAGACTTTTGAAAGATAGTGTGTATTTGTTTTTATTATTATTATTATTATTATTATTATTATTATTATTATTATTATTATTATTATTATCCAGATATCTGCCCACAGCAGCTTTAAGGTTACTGTCCTTAAAGGTTCGACAAGCAGCTGGGTTTTCAAAGTGACTAGTTTATCATGAATCTTAAACTGCACTGAAATGTTGCTTTGTTCTTACATTCAAAAATTCTTTTTTCATAACAATTTTCTTTCAAATTGTATTCACCCATTGTAGTGGAAAGCCTTTGAACTTAGTGGTCTAAATACTTGTAGTTTAAACTAAGCTCAGTAGATTAATAGCTTTATGGACTTTATGGACAGAATATTAATACAATATTTTATTATTGATCATTTCATTCAATCTTTTTAGATTTTTAGTGTCTTGAGTTTTTTGAAGTTTATATTACTAAGGCTGTGTGCAAAATTAAAATGATCTCAATGAAATACATTTTTCACTTTACTCTGCCTCTTGATTGCTGGGAAAGACTATATATTTATATATAAGATATTTTTTAACTGTATGAAGTACAATTCATCATAACTGTCATGGAATTATAATTAAGCTTGCCTAAATTGACTGCTTTGTTTTCATATGTACTGACATCTCTTCAAATAATCTTCTGTAAAAGGACATATTGGAATATCAAATAGCATAGGTGTGTGTGTGTGTGTGTGTGTGTGTGTGTGTGTGTGTGTGTGTCTGAATATGTGCAAGCTTTCAAAATTACCACTGCTACAATACACCATGAATTTCTTGTCTTTATTCACCAACTAATTAGATTAATCTGTACTGGTGACCCACGATTCCACATTGTCTGGTTGCTGTTGTTGCTACCTCCTTGTCCTTGTTATGCCAGATGCCTCATGCACTACAGATGTTTACTGAGCACGTGTGTCAGCCTCCCCATGGCGATTGAGCCGGTATGAGGATAGATGGAAGATGGGAAAAGAAAGCACACCTCCCCCTCCTGCACAAGGTTAATCTCATCCTCAGCCGCAACTAGCATGTCACCCTAATGAAGCCCCAACAGACGAACACTTAATATGAGTTAAGAGTAAATTAACCTTGAAGACTTTGCACGCATCTCTCCTTTCTTCATACACTTTATGCATCCATTTCCCATGATCAAGGACGAGCGTTCATTTAGCTAGAGGAGGTCAGAACAAAAACATTCCCTTGGCGGTTGCAAATTTCTCTCTGACGTCTATGTTCCAGACAGAGCAGCGAGGAGAGGATGAGCCTCTGTTTTCCTCTTTAATGTTGTCTGAGGCAGATAAAAAGCTACAAGCTGCTCCCCCACCCACTCACTGTTTTTTCTTCTCACAGCTGATCAATGCTCTTAATGATGGTAATCAATCAGGAAAATGAAAGATTTACTCTCCAGTATTAATTTTGCTCAGCATCGATTGAGGAGCGAAGAGTATTACTGCCATTAATGCCTTTTGAGGTGCTGTATTGAGTTGCTTGCCTCTAAAAACAAATCATTCATCTTTCATTTCAACAGTTTTATTACACCTTTAAACATAATTAGAAACAGATAACAGTCACCTGAGGTGATATTTAGTAAACTCTTTGGTAATCTTGTTTTTTTTTTTAATTTAAAGATAATTATGTTAAACTCAGGTATCAATTCCTCAGTGTAAAAGTGTTGTTACACTGAATTTTTTCATCTTGCTGAAATTAGTTTGTACTGAATTGTATTGGAATAGGCCTCACTGTTGTCATGTAGAAACACATTATCTCCACCCTGACAGCTTTTCACGAAGTAAGAAAAAAAGTCTGTTTTTGTCATTGCATTTTATTGGGTCAGTCAGACCAGAGCTTGTACAATTTACTCATGCAGCAAAGTTACTAGGTTTTTACCTGACAGTCTTAATGCACATGTAGTAACACTACCAATCTCAGTCTGTTGTGCTGATTCGGGGTGTAGTGATGACAGCCGGCGCTAATGATACGCCACTCAGTGAACCACCAGGGGCAGACAACATGCCAAACCGACGAAAGGATTTATGCCATGAGCCAATTCTGCCTCCGATATGGTGCCATGTTATCGTATCAGCTGATCAAAGTCTGATAGGAAACTTGAAAGCTCTGTGCTGCTTTTACTGGCACTTGCACAAATCTTTTTTAACCTGTCTTGCAGTTTGAGCAGTGTGAAGTGACACCACTTTCAGTAGTGGTGCAGCTGTTTTATGGCCATATGGCACAGAAATCTGCATCAAACACAAGATAATCTGTGTTTTTATTAGTTGTTTATCTTAGCCTAGGATCATTTGGGAATTGGAATTTGCCAATGGAAACATCGTTTTTTTGTAACTGTGGACATCAGTATCGTGCGCATGATCCCAGTTATTGTTACTTATCTTATCTTGACACAGAGTGCCTTTTCGCTCTGTTATTCCCCAGTATAACACAGCATAATACTTTTAAGCCAGGTTGCCGGAGCATCTTCTTTATCCTCGTCTTTCCTTTCTTTTGTCAGTAGTGTACATGCTCCTCAGTCAGAGTGAGAAAAGTGGAGCAGGTTTTGTTGATGACTTAAGGGATGGAAGGCACACCGGGGCTTCTAATGCACCTAGTATTTAAATAATCCCCGGGTCTCCTCCATCCTTTTGATGCCTTTGTTCACTTTGAAAAGTTATCACCATACAGCCTGTAGTGTTGGCTTGGGGATGAAGAGAGAGAGTGAGAGAGGGAGATGTCGAATCATGCTACCATACCTTTTCTTCTGCATCCAGTTCCCAGAGCGTGAAAGAACATCTGAATACACATTCGAAATCTTATCTCACTCCGGCTGTACTGCAGAATTCTTCCTTTTCCAGGCACTCTAGAAAGCAAAGCAAAAGGGAACCCAGGAATAATCAGCCATGCTTATCTTCCTGCAGTACTGAGGGGGGCTATAATGAGACTCACTCATCCATAGTGGAGAGCTTAATAATTCATTGTGGTAGCTTTGCAGGTGAACCCTATCACATTACAATTTAAAAGCTCTAAAGCTAGTACTGCTGAAGGGGAGAGCAGCTAGGATGAATGCTGGGCTGAAAAACCCTCATGCATACAGGTACACAGACACTACACATAGACTCTCTCTCTCTCTCTCTCTCTCTCTCTCTCTCTCACACACACACACACACACACACAAGCACACGCACACACGTATACATACACTCATAATGAGCTCCAGTTTTCTCGAAATAGACTTGTATTGCAGCGTGCAGGCTGTTTCACCAGACAATCTACACTATAAGTGACAACCAAGTGGTGCTTTAAAGTGGTAAACACAAACAGCATTTATTGTGAAGTGGAACTCTTTTTCTTCTTAATTTGAAAAGCGCTCATCATATTAGCGAGCGTAAATCACTCCTCCCCTGGGAGTAAAAGTTAACATTCTGTCTGCAACAGAAGCTGGGAAGGAAAAAAGGAAATGAAACAAAGCATTTTACTTGTGTTTTTTGTCTCAAGGGCAAAAGAGTTAGCGTCCAGTCTTTTTTATAATGCCACCTACCACATCCTTCCTCAACCCCACTCCTGGCAAGGTGCCATAAAAACTCTTGCAAGGAGGGGGAACATTAGTATTTCTGCGAGTCGACACCCTTGTTTTCATGTGGACCTTTGCTCTGATTAAGGATCTAGAACAGTCTGCTGGCATTTTTTATTCCCTCCTAAAACTCATTTTCTCTCAGGGAACCTTCAGACATTCTACAAAGATGAGGTTGGCTTTGTCAGTGACCTCTGGCACTGACTGTCTGTGGAGCGCATCCCAGATGGGTTGGACTGTGGCCCACACTTCTTCCAGCTCCCTCTCTTTCCTGTGTCTCTCTCTATCTGTTGCTCTCTCTGTCTTCACCCCTCCCACTCCAGCCTTCCTACAGGACAGACCAAAGAGCTTGGGTCGCTTGGCACAAGGACTGCATACTGGAGTGACCTTGCAGGGCTCTCTAATGGAGAACTTGGCGTTGTTCCACAGTTTCTCAGCGAGCAGACATGCCCCCCCACCCCCACCACCTCTTCTCAGTCTATGGATCCGGGCAATATTCACCTCTAACCCCTCCACCCCCACATCCCCACCCGAGAGCTGGGACACATCACATCACTGACATTAATTGTCACCAGCGACAACGACTGATAAAAGCTCTCTGCCCTGCTTCTCTGCGGGGATACTGTTGAGCCACATGGGAATTCAGTTGGCCTCGAGGAAGCTATGCAAAAGGATGACAGCATAAGCACTCGCACGTGCATGAGTGTGTGTGTATGTTTGTGTTTGCATGCATGTGTGCTCAACATGACAATGTGTTTGCACATGCAATGATAAGAAATGTCAAAACATGTTGGAATCTCGTTAGCACACTGTAACCCTCAGGAAATAAGTGTGATGGGATTAACCGATAAGTAGATGATTCACATCTAAGAGTATTATCTTGGGATAAAACAGTGCTTAAGTCATAGAGGATGCACAGCTACAACACACTCCCGACAGTGAACCAACAATATTATTACAATGTGGCTTTTGTGCAGATTGCTTCTCGAAGCCAGTATTTAATGTAGGTGATGAATTGCAAGAAAATGTGGTGAATTAATATGAATATTTTAAAGTCTAATTAACAGAAATATACCTCATTGCAGTAAACCTATAATACACAATACTGGTTAAATATTAGCATATGAATCAGGATCCAAATCTAAAGGCTTCTCCTACATGCTTAAACTCTATTAAAGGCTCACGCCTGCATTCCTAGAGGCTTGCCAACAACAAAACATTGAACAGCATTTTCTGTATGTTGTCATGCCACTGATCTCTATCAACCTCAGTAGGCTACGATGCACATAAGACTGAGTTTCATTACTGTAATTTAATAATTTCAAATCTCTCCCAGATATTTAATACATAAGATTCCATATCTGTAACAGGTTCACTTTGATTCTGCAATTGCTGCCTCAGAGCACAACATGAAGGCCAAAAACTGAAAACTGAGATGTCATGACCAAAAACTGGTTCTGGACATTTAAACTCATTATACATGGATGCAACACCATTTCTGGAAATTTTGGTAGCCTTGGTGAGACCTATAAAGATGCACTTCAGTGTACAGACTTTAATATTTCAGATAATAAGGATCATTTTATAATACTTTGTTATGCAAAATTAACTTTGCTCAACTTTCCTCATCCAATATGAATTTTAATGCTGTTTTCCTTGATGTTTTCCTTTATTATACAAGCTAGAGGGCACACTTTACAAAAAAGGCAATTTTAGATCCGTACAAATGACATACATATCTTTTTGACAGTGACCTACTGTATTTTCTGGAATATCCACTGACACACTTTTGACACACTGCAGTGTTGAATGAAAAACTCACAGCAGCACTTGAGAGCTGAACCAAGATGAAACTGAAACTACGATATGTTTATGTGCCGTCAGGTCACTAATTCACAAAGCTTCTACATGTGCATGGAGCACACTGGCCTGATTTTAACAGATGGAATTCCAATGACAAACATATGGATTCATTTAATTTCGGGGTGTATAGCATTGTTTATCCTTATAGTCTTTTTGTAAAACCTACTAACTCAGGGATCATAGTGTAATGTTTGTATGGAACATGAGTAACCTGGTTGCTCGTGTGTGATTCCTCCACAGCAGTGTGTTCAGCTGACCTGCAGGGTTGCAGAAGCAGCAGCCAGCAGGTAATATGACAGTGAGAGTTGTCAGCCCCCAGCAGAGTGTCCTCCTACAGTCTCCTCTCAGTATCAGCTCTTTAGTGCTGTGTGGGCAGGGTTTTTTTTTTCTTACAATGAAATTAGCACACTGGATGTCAATGACACACCACAAAGGTGGATCAGGAGCAATCAGAAAATATTTCTTCCTCCTCTTTGGCACCCCTGCTGCTACTCATGGTGCCTGGGGTGAACTCTTAGGTGGCCTGTGAATAAAACCAGCCAAGCATGGTTGTTTCAAAAACTTTGGCCCAGAACACAGTCAATATGGGACAAGACAAAAATGGCCAATGTATGTATCATCTCACTCGATGATTCTCAGATCATGTATGGATTCTCACACCAAAGTGGTTCTCTCACTTTGTCTTTAGACTGTCCAACCAAATACTATGAGTTCAGGAGAGAAATGCTGATACATTTATTTACCTTTTCCCCCCTCTTATTAAAGATTTTAATTTAAAGGTCAAATTCTCTAACCACTTGGATTAAAAAAAAAAAGAAAAAAATTCTATCTCTAGATAAGTCTTTTTCTTTGCTCTGACCTTTTGTGGACCACAGCTGGATTGCTGTGTCCAACAATGCGGTTATAATTAATGGACTACTTCTGAATGGCTAAAAGGACAAAGCTTGTTTTAGTGCAAAATGGCTGGTAGGAATTTTAAAGAGTTTTAAAAACATGTAATGAACTGCACATTGAGGATTAAAAGTTTGGAGGGCCAACTTGACTTGAGACCTAAATATTTTTATCTGCAAACATAACAGAGCCCATACATTCCGGCGTACAAAGTCAAACAGTAACATCAATCCGTTTTACACTCCTCACATATGTAGTTTATAGAACATCAAAAATGTATTCTTTTCAATCAAGACCTTGGAACAATCAAAAGCACCCAGCCTGAGGTTCTCAAACTGCGCTCCAGCTTGCACAAGACTTCAAGGATTGTGATATAGCCACAGGACATATTGAGCCATGAAAGTAGAATCTTAAAAAATCAATTCTGAAACTCACAGGTAGCTGCAGAAGAGATCATTCCTCCTTCAAGCATTGCTTCAGCATTTTGGATGAGTTGTAAGGAGGGAAAGAAACACTTTTCAGAAACTGCAGAGAGGAACATAGTGAGTCACAGTAATCCAAATGAGAAAAAAATATGGAGGACTTTCTCCAGGTGTCCCTTGGATAAAAAGGACTACATTTCTGCTATCGGCAGGTGGTTTGCTTGGATGTGCAATTGGCCAGCCAGGTAGATAAGATACAGCTTTAGCCCACTGTCACCATGGACTGAAAGCACTAGAGCGATATAAATACGAAACGGTAAATGAACCAAATATTTGAGTGCTGGCATTTGATGTAACAGCATTTTCTTGTGATTTCAATGTTTCTCTGAGGAAAAAGAGAGCTTCAGGGTTTTAGTCTTTCCTTGGGGAATCTGCACAATCTTAAACCAGTTTTACAGTTATGGAAAAAGAAAGCAATGCATGCCATATCCTCCCAAAGAAATAAATCACACATTATTATTACTTTTTGTTGTTGCTGCTGTTGTCAGCAAAAAGTAAATATGGTAATGTCCAGCATCCCCACATCAACTGCAAGTTCAGTGACAAGATGAAGTTCAAACAGCAAAAGCTGCTCTCGGTTATTTTTGAATGCTTAGAGTGCCTCACATAGACAAGACCCTCTGAACCCTATGAAGTCATTGTTTAATAAAGAGATTCACATGAAATTGCATTTGTCAACACCAATAAAATACCAATAAAACATTCAAAAATGTTTTTCTTAAATAGCAACGTTCAACACATTTGACAAAGGACATGATAAAGGTCATTAGTTTTGCTTGAAATAACACTATGCCATTTGAGTTTAGCTGTCTATTCAAGATAAAATAGAATCTGCTGACTACATATGAATAATTTGTGAAGATTTTTCACAGTAAAGAAAACTAAGGTTCACATACGAAGTCTGTGAGTAATGGTGTGGTGCGATATTTTAGCAATCACATCGATTTTTGTGGAAAGCACATGATGGATGAGAGCTGACTGCATGTGTGTGTTGTTGGTGTTTAAGTTTCAGTTGCCTAAGGAATAAAATGCTTTGTCTGTGAATATAGCAGCTAAAGTTAAGATGCAAATGTGGAGTGGACAACAGAGATTTCCATAGTGATCAGTCACCTGATGTTAACCTCATTTTTAGCTCATGAGTGACTTTAATGATAATCAGTGTAATTGCATTTGAGAGCCATGTCCTTCAAACACAGCTTCGCAGACATTTTTTTCACAGACATCTACACTACAGAGAAACAGATAGTGAAACGAAAACAGAAAGTTGCATTAACCTAATCTTGCAGCAGGTAAAAATTCATAGTGTGCACTATCAGCAGGTATGTGAGTGAATGTGTGTGGGAAGAGCTGTGTGACAGTCATTATCATTATCAGATAATTGGCTAGAATGTCTCAGCATTTTGGGACTGGTCCCTTGTCACTGTGTGGTCAAGGACTAACCCAAATATCACTATCTTAAATCTAACTCCCTGAAAGATGTATTACCCTCAGTTGTGATCACTGCCTCTCATAGCAGTGGTAGACCATTGAAAATGCAATGTTAATGCAAAAATGACTTCCTCAAGTTTTTTTTTTTTTTTTTTTTTCCCTCAGGGAACCCTGAGATGACATTTGCTAAAACTGCACTGTATGAAATTACACTTTTGCTACCACTGTAACAGCACCCTGTTACAGCCTATCCCGCTGAGTCAGCAGCGTATTATATATCTCATAGTGTATAGAAAAGAGAGTTGCTGGATAGACATCATTGACATGTTTAGAAAGGATTTTATACCTTCCAGTAATGCCAAATTGTGTTCAGCTTTAATCAAACATATTCAATTATATAGAACATATCAGTTGCATAAATCCATCAAAATCATTCCAGCTTCTTTCAAGGATAATGACTGCTGTTCAACCAGCTGCCCATGATGTGATCTCCCAAGAGATCAATGCAATTCAGTTTTAGTTATATAGCACCAAATCAAAGCATGCCATTTCAATGTTGGTACTAAGGTCAAAACATTTAAATACTAGAGGGAGACACCTAATAATTTCTGAAGACCAAGCACTGTAAAGAGGGGAGGAAAAGAACTAAACAACTTTTAACAGGAGCACTGAGAAACAATGAAAAGTAAGCAAACAGAACAGTAAATACTGGGCTGCAGTAACTGCAGATCAGAAATGTGCAGCTCAAAAATCAGAGATACCTGCAGAGAGGACACAACACAAACTATGGGAGAGAGAAGACACAAAGTATCTGACACGTAATCATAGAAAGTCCCCAAGCAGCCTATACATATAGTAGTATAACTAAAGCATGGTTCAGCTACACCTGAGCAGCTCTAACTTCAACTTTTAGCAAAAAGGAAGGCTTTAAGTCTGATCTTAAAAGTAGAGAGGTTGTCTGATTCCTGAACCCAAACCGAGAGTTGGTTCTACGGCAGAGGAACCTGATATCTTAAAGAGTGCAGTGTTCCATTGAGATAAATTGATACAATGAGGTCTCTGAGATGAGACAGAAATGACCTTTAATTCTGTATGTGAGAAAAATATTTTAAATTCTATTCTGGATTTTACGGGGAGCCAATGAAAAGAATGGGAGCAAAATAGTCTTTCTTGGTGAGAACTCTGGCTGCAGCATTTTGGAATCTCTGAACCCTCCAAGAAAGCAATGGCGGTGTCACTGTCGCCTATTTTGAGATGGGGAAGGACTCATCACCCCGGTAACCAAGAAAATGGAGGAAGCTTGTTGCAGATGTCCAAGGGTCTATTTCAAGTGATACCACAATCTTTTCCTAAACCTAACAGTTTAACAGTTTAACACAGTTTGTTCAGTTGACTAAACCCTAATGAAGGAGTTTATTTCCCAAACTCTCCCCAAATAGTTTGGTCGTCAAATCATGAAAGTAGATATATGTACCATTTGGTTGTGCTGCTTTGTTGAGTAGGTGTGAGAACATGCTTCAAATACATGTCTAGCAAATAGGTTAACTACTATAATAGGGGTCAAAGCTCGATCAGTGGGTTAGCGAGGTATGTTGAGCATAAAGCCAGAGTTTTTAGTGTCACAAAGGTGGCTCTTTTTTAGCCTGCTGGATCACCATGGTAATTGATGCTGCACAGCTAACCTGCTCAGGAGGATGTTCTGTTAAGAGTTTGGGATTTAAATCAAATGTAAGAAGCATGGCCCTTCCACCAACTTTTCCTGACACTTCTTTCTAAACGCTCCAGATTCTCAGCAAAGGGAATACATATGCAAACCAGTTAAGATGTGCATTACTAATCCCACTGAATAAAGCTGTGCAGTTACAGTAGCGCAAACTGTATGCACATGTTGCCACAGGAACTCAAATGCATTCAGATGGTCTAGTCCAATTGACACTGCCGGTATGGCTGCTAATAGAACACAGATTAGAAAACTGATTATTCTATTGGCATTTGTCACAAAGAAAATTCAATCAAAAACATTTGCTTTGCTTAGATTTGGCCAAAAACTAGAGGGACTCCATATAGCCTTCATTAATGTGAGAGAACAGAGTCTGGGGCATAAAATCTGGTGTACGAAACACGACAGAAAGTTGATAACTGCTGTTGTGATACCCATTAGCTCAGACTGGATTTTTTTAAGTATATGTCATACTAACTTATACAATAAAAAAAGCCTGGCTATGTCAGACTTTCATAGTACAACAAAGTAGGATCTGATGTTAGGTAGTTTACCTCTGAGCCGTCAGGCTACAATACTGCTTCCCTACTTACAGATGTATGTCGTCTTGATAACACTGCCTATTGACCAGTCGATTCTATTAGTGAACAGCGTCATCATTTTTGGGAGATCCTGTAGTCCTCACTGCACATATAGTGAAAGAGCATCTCAGGAGGGCAAGAGATTTCAGAGCGCTCAAGTATGACAAACAGATTGTCAGTGAACTCCAGCCTTCCTCGTGTTTTTTTTTTCTCGTGTTAAGAGCAAGAAATTGTAACTCATTTAATTGTTCTATGAGCCATTACATTGGGACATAATAGCAAAACTGACTGTATAGCACTAAAGCCTTGGACTTTTTAACCTTTTCTATATATTACTTTAACTCTTTTAAAAAAAAATTGTCTCTCTTTTTGTTCTTTAAACTGCACTGAGGAACTCACAGAGAGCTGTTATTCTGATTTGCCTTCAACTTTATGTAACAGTTTAGCCTCTTTCAATGTATTTTGGTCTTGGTCTTACTTTCTCTATCAGCCCCTTCACTAACAGCATGTTACGCTGTTAGTGAATCATTGTGTATCTTATCCTGCAAAAACACCTTCCTAGCACCACGAGGCTG
Organism: Amphiprion ocellaris; assembly: GCF_022539595.1. NCBI lineage: Eukaryota > Metazoa > Chordata > Actinopteri > Pomacentridae > Amphiprion > Amphiprion ocellaris. The sequence continues at coordinate 27,374,946 of NC_072766.1, read as the reverse complement.
TCAAATAGACTGGGATGGTCTTGCAGTGGTCTCTTCTGGATTACAATGCCCTCATCTACGGCACTAAGGGTCACTAAATGGTTTGATTAATATTAAAATAATGTGAATTATATGTTATGAACTTCCCAGATCTCAACTTAATTAAACAAGTATGGAAGATTGTGGAACAACATGGGAAAGCACTCCCCTCCACATCTGGTGCTCCATCAAAGCACCAATGTGGGAATATCCTTATAGAAGAGCACCACAGAAAGTCACTATGTTGATTTATTTTCCTTTAATGTGTCACCTGGCAGTATATACATCAACACAAGTGTAGGGATCTTCCCTCATCAATAAATAAAAAGCAGCTACAGTTGCAGTTTGCTCTTACTCTGTGTACTTTGACAGCCTTTTCAGTTCACTATGAAGACAATGCATGACATAGTGGTCTCACAACAGTATCCCAAAGATTATTACAACACAAGATGTCTTTTCAAAGAAACGGCTGCAATGTAATCCCATGAGGCATTTGTCTGTGTCAGGTAAAACTACTTGTTTTTGCCACTGACAGGTTTAGATTGTTATTATAAGTGTCTAACCCTTCCCACAGAGACAGAAGTGTGTCTAACATGTAGCAGAAATCTCACTCAAGGAGGTGTCTCGCTCTGAAATCTCGCAAGAGGTGAGTTGTCTGTCGAAGACTGGAGTAAGATTAAAGATTTGGAGCATATAAAGCATATATCTTACTGTTTGTAAACGATTCTGAAAACAATTAATGGCTTGTCTATACATATCTGAATGATGAATGACACACCACACTTTGTGAAGCTTTTCCAAACTACTTTTGAGACACAGAGACATGCTGAAGTTGTGGCTAGTTGTGCTTCAAACACATGAAAACACTACCATCTGTACACTGCACCTTCCTCATCGTTATGTTTGTAGGGGCATTTTGACTGGGTTGCCTACTGCCAGTCAAATAGGAGAAGAAATCCTACACTATACTGCTTGTCTCTGAACAAAATGCTGTTCCACTCTGCTGCAGACATGTACAGGTAATGTTATTAGCTAATCTTATTTTTTTGATCTGACATCAGTACATACAAAAGCATAGCAGGATAACTGCAAAAACAATCACTCAGACAGCTTGTACAATTTCCCTGTGGGATTACACAGTAGCTTTTTACAGCGTTCTCGCTCAGTATTACTGATTGCAAACATTTTTGTCCCCATTAATAATTTACTCAGAAAAATATGGTAAAATAGTTTTCAGGTTTAAAAATATATGAATTAGTCTTTAAAGTACTGCCTGAGCTGGTGTCAGTCACTGGGATTGCATTTCCCTACTAAGGCCCTGATGCGTTCATCATGCAGGAAGACAGAAACATAAAGTTTACTGCTTGGTTTGTTTTGTGTACAAGCATCAGACTTTTTGTCTATTTGGGCCAAATAACCTACAGGTATGAAAGCACACAAAGGAAATGCTAATGTTGCTCTGTGCCTGCTAAACAGTTTGCACATTTGCCATACAAACCTGAAGAGGTGACAAAATGTCAATATTGTGTTAACAGCTTGTTGCAGTTCCCCTAGTGACTAAGAAATCAATTAATGTAGGTTTAAATAATCTTTATTTTCTTACCTCAGAGCAGAAAATGTGCAGTCAGAATATGGGTTTTGATTGGACACTTGGTTGTAGTCCACCAGAATTATTCATGTGACTGCTTCCCTCCTCTCTAACACACAGCCAAGCATGACATGCCATTTGCTGGCAGCACTGCCAGTTCCAATCAGTGCTGGTCAATGCAGACCAAATACACCACAGTTAACTTTGTCCACAAATATCAAAATGTGTTTAACAGATTTCAAACAGACAGATTTGTTCGCTAAGTGTTTTTCATAAATATGACTTTGCTGTGAGTGGGATTTGTGGTTGAAAGTGAAACTTTATAAGATCAGTAATGTCAGGAACTGTCAGTAATGACTTGCTTACATGTATTGATATGCTGACAACCAAAAGAATGGCTTGTTTGTCCAAAGGCTTACTATCAATCAATACACTTGTCTAAGTTCAGTGACATTATGTTCAGTTGCCATCACAAGACTTAATGGTGTTTCACTGCACACCTGTACATATAAATGCATCTCCCCATTGTTAGGGATGTTATTATGGACTGACACGAAGTCATAATTGTAGCACCTGTATATGTAGAACAGATTCACCCACAGCTGGCAAATTAAATCAATCAATCCACTGACTAATCTGCTATAAGCCGGCTGTGGGATCTAGATAATCACTGATGGAAGCACAAAACCCCAAAGTTGTGAGTGGTTACAGAATCATTGTACACGTTATATCCCCAATGTCGTTTAAACCCCAGGCCTTATTTCTCCGTGCAGCCATTTCTAAAGTAATATTTTAAAATGAAATACTGATAAGGGCATTTGTTTCCCCACAACAATCAATCTAAGCGGTTTTCTAAGAATGTTTTCTAAGAGCACAAAATACACATACAAGTCTTTGCAGCAGCTACAAATGGTGTGAAGAAAGTCAGATATCATTTTCTGTATGTTGCACTGTTGATTAAAAAACATAGATTTTCAAGGGTACATGTTCTAAACTATTTAAAAGACATTTTTTTTAAAAAAAATATTGTGTGTGAAAACAAGTGCTTTAGTTTAGAATCAGTGTTCAGTCGGTGCCTGTAATGGTAAGAAGAACAGTTAGAATAGTGGATTGGCAATGGTTTTACATGTACAGGTACTAACCTTGATTTTTACACAGAATGTTAAGTTTGTTCCACGACATAACACTGTGTTTCATGGTTATTTCTGTCATGAATTGTGGATATCCTAATTTCTAAAAGAAAGCAACACAATGCACATAAATCTTATAGTAATAAAGAAGTGGGAATCTTCAACCCACTCTCCACAAAATGATGTTCTTACACAACTAAACTGCATTTTCAATTACCCTGTAGCAGGAATGTAATTTGTCCTGTATTATGTTTATCTTTAACATATCATAAATACATTTTTAATTAACATATTCTTGCCATTAATTTACTTGCTTTCCTCAACCACTCACGGAGCTGTTATTAGTTTGATGAATATTGCTATATTATATTATGTACATGGATGAGAGGTGTTTAGGAGCCACTGTTTGCCTCATGATCTATTTTAACAAACCTGTTTTTCTTGTTTTTCTTCATTCTTCATTTTAATTAATGGATTAATTTAGAATTTCCGTGTATTTTCTTGCTGAGCTACTTGAACAGCCATCTGCCATTGCTGTGAGTAGGAATTAGTTTGTTTCTAAAAAAGATATTTATTTTATTTATTTATTTTTTTAATGGGTGTTACAATCACATGTTGTTTAATGTCTTCTGTTTGGATCCACACTAAAGGACAGGAAAATAAATTCCACTTTGCAGTTTCATTGAAAACATCAGGATAAAGTCCTCATTGTGCTTTAATAGTAATTTGCTTGTTTTATTCAGGCAGTGATATGGGCTCTGTTTCCTTTCCCTGGAACGGTTACGCTATGTGGAGACAGTGTTGGAATCTTTTGTAACTGGAAAAACAGCATTAGAAAAGTAGCAGTTCAAGTGTTCAAAGTAATACCTGGCCGTAGGCAAACATCTTTGTCTCTACCTCAAACTGCTCCCATCCCTCCAATTCATGGTCTGTTTGAGGGGCACATTACAATTACATCTAGAGCCAAAACCAGGAGGTAGGGCCAAGTGGTTGAAAAGGAGGAAGGAATTGGGATTGGGCCTATGACCAGCCCATCTTAATATACTGTTGGTCCTTCGTGTGCTGGCACAAGAACTCCAACCCAGCCGAGACATGGACTGTACAAGACCTCTGTAGGTGTCCTGTGGTATCTGGCACCAAGATGTATGCATAAGCAAGAAAATAACTCTTTTATACCATTTGGGTGTTTTCTTCCAATGACAAGCTGGGCTGTATGCCAGTGATTCCTATCCTCCAATCAGGATTAAGACTCACAAAGTTCAGCACAATCAGAATCCGAAACTAAATTCCTGTCATTTTTCTGCTCGGGTTATTAATAAATTAGTACAATGTGCTGAAATCTTTGAAAAAACTCACATCAGCTCATTTAAATATGACATTTAAGGTATTGTTATCAGAAAAAAGAAAAAGGTTCTCTTTACTGGTTTGAAAGAGTGTCTTAATTAACAATAATTTTGGGAAATGTGACCTACAATCTTATACAGTCTAATATTATTATGGGGTTTGTCATTTTGTTTGTGTTTTTACTCGGTATAAATCACAGGAATGCAATGAGAAAGAAAAATGAACACCGCAGACACTAACGTTAAAATACTGCAGATGAAACTGTAAGTAAACTCCAAGAAAAAACTGCCAACCTGATATGTAAGACATCATTTTCCTATGTTTTCAAATGTGAGGGGAAAATTGTATATTATATGGCTTCACTGACACTTGACCTGTTTACGATGATATAAAAATTGTGAGAAGTTATGTGCCTGACAATATCATTTCTGCAAGAGAAAAATCAATGCAATTTCAGCCTTGACAGCAGAGATGCATTTTAATGTCAGGTGCGGATGAAATCAGGCTAAATCATGTGTAGGGAGAGTCTGGTGCTTGTACAGTAAATGTCCGACGCATAAGGTGACTTTGATTTTAAATATATTCAAGGGGTCATAATATCAGTGCAAGATTTATTTAATCTGTAACCAAATGCCATCAATCACTATCCGAATGCATCTTATTTCTTTGAGATATACCAGGTTTGTTTTTTTTTTTTAATCTCGATCTAAACACATGCTAGGATTAGCTGAGAGTGTCACGAACAGATATTGCTCCCTGTCACGATTGTTCCCCCGAGTTTGAAGTGAGCTTTGCCAGACTTAATTATAGAACTGTGAACTTTTGTGGGAGAAAGCTTGACACCCATGTCAGTTTAAAACTCATTTATCACGATGGAAAAAGACTTGAAAAGGAACAGCGCAAAAAGGAAGGAAGGAAGGAAACAGAGAAGATGAAAGAAAGGCAGAAAAGAGGGAGAGAATGAAAAGGAAGTGACTCTCCACGGATGGCTTGTCATCTGAGGTGAGACTGAACTGAACAGAGGTAAACAATGGGTGTTTGGTAAAAGGCAGAAGCAGTCAGTCAGGCAGTAATAATAATAAAAAAAAAAAAAAACAGAAAAAAGAGGGAATAAAAAAACAGCCGCGAGTCTTTCTGAAAGGAAGCTGCCAGACTCCATTTGTCTGAGCGTGCAGCACACTCTGTCACCTGCCATAACCACCCATCAACCCCCTGGATTTTTCAGCCCCAACAATCCTCTGAAGCTGTGGTGAGCTTTGTGTGTATGTGCATATAGTGTATGTGTATTGTATAGATGTGTGTGTGTGTGTGTGCTTGTCCAACTACTTTAGTGAGAACCAGTTTCACTTTTAGACCACTGGAATGAGGATATTTTGGAAAAATGCAGGCATTTTGACCAGTCACATTTTGTCCAAGGGCTGTTTGAAGGTTAAAGACTTGGTTTTAGGACTTCAGTTTAGGAATTAGGTTTAAATTCATGTCAGGAAAAGGGACTCGGGGAGGAAATATGCCAGTGAATGTTCTCACAAAGATACCCTTACAAATGTGTGTGTGTGTGTGTGTGTGTGTGTGTGCGCGTGTGTGTGTGTGTGTGTGTGTGTGTGTGCGCGCGCGTGTGTGTGTGTGTGTGTGTGTGTGTGTGCCCCATGGTCCAGACTGGTGTGAAGGCTTGTTTGTCTTTGAGAGAGACACAGGTACTGATACCAGATGACAGTCTTGACTGTATTGCAGCGCCTTGAGTGTTGACCTGTTAAGATGGCTGTGCCAGCACAAGGCTTGTCTGGGCTTATCTAGACCTTTACTCGGAGACAAGGAACGTTTGCATTTTCCTCCTGTCCAGATCAAAGTATTAAACTAAAAAAGCATTCAGAGAGCGCAGTACTCCACCAAGGCTGCTCAGTTGACGTATCATTTCCGACAGATGAAATCTTTAATAAAAAATGACCTTGTGCTGAGCACAGGCATGTGTTATGCATGTGCATATTATGAATGAATGCCGAATTGACTGTAAATTACTCTTTTAAAGGTCTATTGATCAGTTCATCACTTTTGGCAAGACTTTGCTTTGCTAGTGTTAAAATAACCATTCCCTCCATGCTTTTATTTTGAAGGCATAGTTTGTTGTCACCATTCCAGCGGCACAGGAAGTGTTTATCTAAGATGTGGTTTCTTGACATGACAAAAAGTCCAAAAATTCACATAAAGATAAAAGAAAACGGTTCCACACTGTTGCTGCCTAGCAAAGGATGTGTATAAACTTAGAAGCACCTAGCTGCAATGGGGACAAGCTCTTACGGTGAAGAAATGAGTGAAGGACAGGAAGGTGAATCTGTGTTCAAAATAAGGCTGATGGCTGAACTTAACGCATCTGGCTAGAGTTTGCTGCATTGCGTGACCTAAATACGTAGCCGATGGCAGGAATTGATGGGACTCAGAAACACCCCACAGTTTAATCATTTGTTCCTTGTATCATTTCCAACTGATAAATCACAGTCAATTTGTAGTAGGATCACAATCATGTGGTCGTCAGCAGGTAAGTGACACAGTGTTCACGTCATCGTTACAGCGACGCCGTTTTGGCAGCTCTATCTGGCAATGGGAAATCCTTAACAAAGCCATGGATCCAGATTATGAGCTGCATCACTGCCAAAATCTAATCACTTGGTCCTTGTGTCATTACTGACCTTCCCTGAAAATTTCATCCAAATCCATTTGTCCGTTTTTGAGTAGAGTTTCACACAGACAGACAGACAAACGTATGCCGATCGTTACATAACTCAGCCGTTCCTTGGCGGAGTAAAAAAGGGTTGTGGACTACAAAAACAGGATAAAGTCAGTGGTTAAGTATGCAGAATAGTCAAAACATATAATTTTATAAGTGAGTATAACTGTGTAAATAGTCACTGTCACTGGCTGGTTCAAACCAATTGACTGCGTTGTGAAATTTTTGTTTAAAGAAGTCGAAAGGCTGAGACGTCTTCTTGTGACGTTTATTCTGGTAAATATAAGAGAACCGCTGGTCAGCAGGCTTGGGTGTCTCGTGCACAGCACATTCGTGCATGCCTCTCAGGAACTGACAATGTATTTTACATGATTATACAATATAAAAACAAGGCAATAAAACAGAGTATATACCTGGTAAATAGAAGACAACCTCTGGTCAGTGGGCTTGGGCGTCTCGTGCACAGCACACTAAAAAGGGAGAAGCACGTTCATTAGGCTAATGCTCGCTAGATAACTAGCTCATGGAGTGTCTCAAACTCCCAAATACATGTTCAAACAAATAAAAACATTAAATATATGTCAACACACTCCAATGAACATCTGAGTAGATTACAGTGTACATATACTCATAAAATAAACAAAAAGTCATCAAGAAAACAACCATTTATGAGTCGGTGCTGTTCCACGACCTACTTCGTGCACGCATCTCAGGAACTGACAGTATAGCACCGACACTATTTACACACTATAGCTCCAGACGCTATTGAGCCAACAACAATAAATGAAAACCAAATTACAGCAAGTGGAATTATTTACCATATATGCACTGTTACAAATGCTTAGGCATAATTCTGTTTTTTTTGGTTCAATCTAGATTTTGCTAGAATAAGGAAACTGATGTCCCTGATCATTTTTTATGGCTATAGTTAAGTTGGTCATCTCTATACCAGTAGCTCTATGTGACTGTTGATGATTGGGCTAAGGTTCTCTTCAGGGATGAATACAGTTTTCAGTTGATGCCCTCTCCAGCCAACTTACTGGTTAGGAGGAAGCCTGAAGAAGCTACAAACCAGACTGTCTGCCCCTACAGTAAAACATGGGGGTGGATCAGTGACCATCTGGGATTGTTTCAGTCTGGGTGGAACAGGGCAAATGAACCAGGTCATGTACAGGGCTATTCTTGAAAGCAGTCTTCTTACATCAGCTGGAAAACTCTTTCCTGCCTCCAATGACTGTATTTTCCAACAAGACAATGTCCCTTACCCCATGGCAAGATCAGTTAAAGCCTGGATGGAGAACCAAAACATTGGAACCATGCCTTGGCTGCTCAATCATCAGATCTAAATCCAACTGAAAACCTGTGGAAAATCATCAAACGCAAAATGGAGAACCACAAGCCCAAAAACAAAGCAGATTAGTTTGACTTTGTGCAACAGGAATGGGCTGCTGTGACAGCAGAACAATGTCAGCAGCTGGTGGAGAGCATGCCAGGATGCATGACTGCAGTCATCAAAAACAGTGGTTCTGAATCAGTATTAACTCCTGTGTGTATCATGGGACTAAAACAGACAGAAAAGAAAACATGGAACCCTAAAAACTGTTTTTGGCAGTACAATACCATAGCTACTGATGGAAGAACTGAAGAGATTTTGGTTATTATCAAGAAAACCGCGGAAAATGTCTGATATCAGTTCTGAAATTAAACTCTTATGAGCTATTTTTGTTGTTATATTTGTCCAAACAAATGTACCTTTAGTTGTACCAGACATTAAAATGAACAAGAAATTGAAGAAAACAGGGGTGGTCTGATCATCTTTCCATGACTGTATATAGCATGAATTACATTATTTAACCATACTGTATAACCTACACTTCTAACTTGTACAGAATGTTCAGGCTTTGATCTTCTTATTATTGTATCACTTTTAATTTAATTATTTAATTTTAAAAAAGAAGCTATCGTGTAGATTTTCACAGTATCTGCTTGTGAAACTAAATATTACATCAGATGGCAGCCTCTGTAGATGGACCCACTTCTATGTATATATAAAATGCAAATTCTAATTTCAGGAAAATGCAACATTTCTTATTTTCATTGAATTATACTGGAACTTGTTAAGAAATATTAAGCTACATTCAATTTCTGTCAACACCATCAGTTCTTCGTCAGCACCGTCAGTTCCTCGTCAATACCGTCAGATGAAAGTTTTGTTAATTTTTGAAATAAAATGTTCATTCTTTCTTCAGTTTATGTTGTTCATGTAATAAAGGACTATCTGATCTACATCCTCTTATGTCTTAATTATTTAAGGAATTGTTTTTTTAAAGTATTAAAACTAAAAACTGAGTTTGAAAATTAAGATATTTAGAAATCTGACGCTTCAGAATAGTGTGAAATTATGACTTAAGTTTACATGATGTTTTTTATTACATGTAAGAGTAACTAAACCCTATTACAACATAATTCAGAACTTTAGATTCTTGTGAACTGGAAGAACTTAAATTGTACACTTCTTAGTGTGTCTGATGGAGTTGACACAAATGAAGTTTAAAAGGGAAACATGTTTATTTTTCAAAAAATAGTTTTTATTTAGAACCTGTTCCATTACATGGTTAAATAGCTAAGACATTTCTTTACAGAAATATATAACTCTAAATAATATAGTGTGGATTTTTAAAACATGATTTTTCAAACCTGTTTTGTCCCAACTCTCAAGAATGAGTGATGTATATATATATATATATATATATATATATATATATATATATATATATATATATATTCACAGTTTCACAGATTCACAGTTTTCTTCTTCTACATGATGAAAAAGTTATAGTGACATGTTGTGGGGCACACGTTCCATGCATTATTATTATTTAAAATATGTTGATTTAAAAAAAAAAATATCCCAAAATTACGAGACATCAATGAAAAAAAAAAACAATACCCAAAAAAAGATTTAATTTTAATTGTTTTATTTGAGATTAAGTTTGGTCATCAGAGGGGTGGGGCAAGAGAAAAGTAGCATTTTAGGGAGACTTATTTGGTATTTAAAAATATTTTCAAACTTTCTTTTCTCCTAGTTTTGTTGTTGTTGCTGTTTATTTAGATTTGGTCTCACTACAAGTAAATATACACAACAATTGCATGTTTTAGTATTTTGTGCATCCATGGATTATTTGAAATTTGATGGGAGGGATGTAAAATGTCCTCCAATTCTGGAATGACCCACATATATATGTATATTGTTAAATTCCAGACAATCTGCTCTAACACAGCTACAAACATTAAGTGGTTACCACTAAGTATAAATACTAAGAAATTCACTTCAGAATTCCCTTGGATCAACCATATCATATTAGGGTGTCCATGAAAGGACTTGTTGACTTTGTAAGTATTAAATAAACACTAGACTGTGCATAGACCATCCACCCATAAGACAGTAATCTGTGAATGTACTTCAGGACTAACATATCTTCCACAATCTAAATAAGTAGTATAGAAACGTATTTGAAGAAGACAGGGTTGCATAAACCACAGACACCTATAGAGCAATGGTAATTGGCTTGTGTATACTTTATGTAAATGTACAAAACCAGCACATTTAGTTTACACATCAGAATAACCAGAATCAGATGAGTGTGACAGTTTGCTAGCAGACACATTTTCCAGATTTTGAATAAACAGAAGGCTTCAGCATGATTCTGACATTTTTTCTGTAGAAACACTTTTTTCAGGTACATCTCACCTCTAGAGAGGGTGGCAGAGTGCAAAAGTTACAGATCTCATTTTGAAATAAGATAAACTTACTTCTTATCCTGTTCAAAATTTCTTGTCAGACGCTGTGAATCACACCTACTGTTGGTTGTTACTTTGAAAGTAAATGCATCTGCCACTTTCTATGACCTACACACATTATATTTATGTGGCATACTGTTACCCGTGTCTAGACATGTTTTCCTGGTTCTTCTGTGATAAAAGAGATATATCTGCAAACCAGCCTTAAATAGCACATCAAAGGTGTTTTCTCTCTTAGCATTAGCTTTAGCAGTGCATGTAGTGTTCACCCACCTGGTCTGTTCCTGTGAAGGACAGCAATTCCAGGTGCAGCAGGGAGGGATGCAAATCAATCATTTTATTCTGAGTGAGATAATTTATGATGTGCTCGGAGGGTTACGGATTCAATCTCCACCATGTTCCTACTGTCATGTCCCATGTTTAGGGCTGTCATCAGTCTTCATCAGGCACCCCGCGCCACTCCTGCCACCCCTATCTCCAGAGTCACGATTTATCCCACAAATAATTGATTATGACAGGTTGCATGCCAACAGAAAAGGAACTAAATGTGATTAATCACTTTGTTCGATTAATTACAGCTGATTATGCATTTTAAGCGCCAATCTCACAGCAGATGATCACTGGAGAGGTAGCCATTTATTCATTAGACCTTCACCTGGGACTGGCTATCCTCTATGTGGAAAAAATAACACAATTTGAGGCATGTGGAAAAGCTTTGCATACTCACTCTTTCATTGGAAAAGAATATTCTTTTCCTATATTTCAGGAAATTGAGTTTTAAACAGTTAACACATTAATGCGCTCTTTTGAAAAGAACAATTTTACTCGTCTTTTTTTGACAATAATAATCCTTGAATCCTTTGAACTGTATTTTACGCCATTCAGAGTCAAAGAGCAAATTGTGGTAAGCTTGTTGCCCCATTTGACTTTCCTTGATATTAAAAGTAATACAATACCATTCCCACTGAAAATTGCAAATCTGATCACATAAGTAGGTTCACAAAAAAGGCAATTAAGATTCAGTGAAACATGTAATTTAATCAGACAAAAAATGAAATATATTAAGGTTAAGAGTGGAGTATCAAGCCCTTTTTCTTCCTGCCTATTATTCAAATGAAGTCACCATGCAAATAGTGATTTTGACAAGCACATACTGGTCTACAGTGACAGACAGCGCAGACTGATTTAAAAGACAAGAAAAATAACTGGCCACGGGCACGAATTGTGCCTCTGAAATCAGTGTCTCCAATAACATGAAGAAGAAGAGCTGTTCTACTGAGGTAGGTTGTCAAGCATTCACTTGTTTCATTACTTTTCCATTGAAAATTCTGCTGCAACACTCAGCATCAATTAAGCTTGCCTTACAACAATCCATATCAGTGAAACGTGTTCTTGTCGGACGAGGCATTAAGTCGATTCCTTCCAAATTACAACAAATTAAAGGAAAATAGACACCAGCTGCCGATAAAAAGGGAATAGCTTCACTAACTTCTAATTGTAACAATGGACTACAGAAGACAGTCAATCTGATGAGCCTCAATTCTTCAGGGGGAATTTACATGTTGTCAGCCTCTTCAGGATGCTGTTCCATGTTCCTCTGAGAGACAGAGAGAGAAAAAAGACTAAAGATTGCTGTGTGCATTAATAAAAATGATTCATAATTACTTGGAGGTAATATAAATTATGTTTGTGTTTCCTGCATATAGGGAGACAAAATCTCCCATCATTTTTTCAGTGTGAAATATATTGTAACTTCTGCTTGCTAAGGACATTTTAATGCTGCTGTTTCAATAAATGCAGTTTGAAGTAATCCTTAAACGAGTCCTCGTTGTATCACCACTATCTGCTAGTGAGGGCATTGGGAGTTCACAGCATGGATGGACAGGAACAGCTGCAGCAAAAGTCTTAGTAAAGGAAGCCTTGGACTATAAATTAAGAGGTTGTTGAGAGGATAAGGAAAAAGCTGAGTGCCTGTCGTCTCTCGTGAATGCTCCAGACTGCTGATCTAGTGAGTCTCTGAAGTCTGTCTTGAAGTCCAGTCCTATTCCTCAGAGTCTGTCACAAGGAGCCAATACTTAGTCCCATCACAATGATAGATGGAGGTATAATCACACGCTGACACTCTTGACTGAGAATAGCACTCGTAAAAACACTTGAGTCAGCTCGATTGATCATGCGTTTTTGGAGGCTGGATACTTGAGAGAACTTAGTTTGTGACAGATTTCCTTTGTAAGGTCAGTCCGCTCAAGCTAATGGCTGCTTCATCACCACGGTGACCCACCTTGTGGACAGCTGGCTGTATGATAAGAACACATTGAGGTTAAAAAGATTTTGTTAGATTGACCTTGTGTCCTCCAATCGCATACATCTGCCAGTTCCAGACAGAGTTATATCTTTAGTAGAGATTTATAAAAACAAAAAGTTAAATGACAACGTGAAGGTTGGAACCCTCTAGTATGTTATATTGCAGCTTGAAAAGTAATGATTATGGGAAAGTGAACAATTCAAAGATTATTGTGAATAAGATGGTTGTAGTGACTCATTTTCATTTGACAACTCTGTATCGATCCACCAGGGAAATTTTTAAAGATCAAACATGGGAGTTCTCCATCTACAGAAGACAGTTTGCGCCAGGAAAAAAAATGAAAAGCTAGCGAGTATAAATACAACAAAAACAACAGTGAATTATCAATTTGCAATAACACATCAAACATGTGAATGTTAATCCTGACAGCTACAATTCACTAAACTTAAAGAATGAGACAACATCTTAACACTGACTCTGTATAAACCTATGCGTACGTGTGTGGTCTAAATTTGCGTTAGTGACATAATTTCTGACATGAATGCTGGATGTATAAACTACGGAGCCCTGGAAGGGACATGGAAAAAAAAAAAAAAAAAACAGGAAGAATCCCAAGAAAGTTTTGCAAGATCTCGCAAAAGTCACATCGATCTTATTGGACGTTTGCTCTTTAGGCTCTACAGGTAATTGTCAAAGATGTCTTGATTCTTAACAGTGAATGTGTTAAAGTTAGTTTAGCTACTTAGCTTCGACTACATTTGAGAAGACAGGTAATTGTAAGAGATGTTTTGATTCTTAACAGTGAACATGTTAGCATTAGCTTGGCTACTTAGCTTCAACTACATTTGCATTCACTACATAGTGGTTAAATAAATGCTATAAGTTGATGATAATATCTGTGTTTATCTTTATAGATGGTTTTAAGGTTAATTGTGAGGCAGAGATCAGCTGTTGCTTGGGTACATCTGTGATCACGCCACTGGTGGGACACAATTGTACCAGATTTCAGCTGAAGGCTGCTGTTCTGTCCAAACTGTCATGAGACACTGACATTTTTATTGTGATATACCCACCATTGTTGTTAGCTTTTGTTTCAGTAAATTGTCTGAGATGAGGAAATCACTATTGCATGCTTCTAATTAAATCCCCTACTTTCATGATATATCACTACAGCATTAACTTTTTACATTTTCCATAAATTTCACCCAAAAGTTGAAGAACTTTTTGTGAGTAGTGTATGTAAACACGTCATGTAAGCACACTTCAATGATATATCTGCTGCAGTAGTGCAGTTTATCTATCTAGCTTGATGTGACAGTAGAAAAACAACATATGTTGCTGATATGTTTAAGAAAATGGTTGAAAAGCACAACTGATTACCTGTCAAAATGTGTGTAACAGAAGTGTGCACTGAACACTGAATAAAGTCTCTGTAGATTATAGACAAAACATGCATTGTTCATCACAAATATATTTTAATTCACCCAAAATGCATGAGCAAAAATACAAAACAAGTGAAGTTAAATAAGTAAAAAGTAAAATTTATGAAAAATAAGATATTTTTCCTAGAAAAGATCAAAAGTAGTGGACAATGCAGTTTATTTCTGGGACAGCCGCTCCAGTACTGACACCATGCGCCCCATCAGCCCAACCAAGGTGTTTGAATTTTCATCCGTCCTCATCCTGGATGTTCTGGAGCATAGCAGTGGCCAGGTCTTGGTCCCTTCTGATCTGTTCCAAGAACCGTTTCTCTGCAGCAGATTCACAGTAGCATCCTGCTTAGTTTTTCCTGCATAAAAGCACCCAAAAAGGTATTAGTTGTTAGTAATTACTTTCTGTATTCATAAACACAGTTAACTTAAAATAAATGTTCTATTTTGCAATTTTAGGATTAGCCAAAAGATATATTGATCATGTTCATGTCTGCATAGTCTAAACAAATCTTACTTGATTTGGTCTGTTGAGAGGATGAGCTGCAGGATGGGACCAGAGAGCTGCAGAGTAGTGATCCTGGTAACTGGACGTCATCATCCAAGGCCGACAACTAAATAAAATGAACAAGAAATGTTGCTGATAGCATCTGTATAGCAAATCATTTTCTCCATTAACTGATTAATTATTGCTTTGTCCATACAATATTAGAAAGTGTTACAAAAATACCTGTAATAATTTCCAACAGTGCTAAATGCCTTGTTTTATTTGAGGCACAACTATAAACCACTAAAAAAAATCTGAGTGTAAGAAATCAATGCATTGAATTTCCACATCTGCAAAGCTGAAACCTCAAGAACAATCAGCATTTTACCTTGAAATTATAAATATAGCTGCACATTAGTAGTACTTTTTAGTTCACTGTGTTAGTTTGATCATTTGAATCAGTTTTAGATTTTTATTAATGATAATGTTAGCAAACAGTTTATTAGTTCTTCAAGGGAAATTTCAATGATTACCATATAGTTCAGTAATATGATTAAATGGGCCATTGTGTAACAACGTGGGAGGTTTTGAATACAGGTCTTGTAGTGAAATATTGTTGTTGCTTTTCTCAGGGTTTTATAAGGAGTTGTTTCATAACTTGTTAGCTTACAAGCAGCTAACTGGATAGCAAACAATAATCACCAGCAACCTCTGATCACTGATCCTGTGTCCGTACCACGTTAGCTGGTGTAACGTTCATAATATTAATGTGGGACTATTGTAGCTAGTGTGTTCATAGTAAGCTAACAGCAGGGTGTTTGAGAAATAAAATTTATCAGGATCGGTGGTCTGTACGGCGGACTCGCCATGCATCAACTCCAGCTCGGCTGTGGCGTTCAGGGCCCCGACTGGAATCACGGAATGCTGCAGGTCACTGGTGCTAAGTCAGGCACTGGCTCCGAACTTGCACTGGAACCAGCTTGCACGACAAGCTGTATCATTTATGTGAAAAGTGTGTCTCTGTCATGATTCCTGCTCTAGCCTCTGCCCTTCTTTCTCCTTCTTCCTCTTTTCTTCCTTCTCCCTTCTGTCTCCCTCCTTTTCTCCTGTCATCTGTCTCCCCCTTTTCTTACTCTCTCTCTCCTTGTCTTGTATCTCTGGCTCCCTCTGTCTGTCTGCTTGTCTCCCTCTCTCCTGTCTCTCCTTCCTGAATGTTCCACCTGCCTGCAGTCTGATTGCAGCAATGTGAATCAGCTGTCATAATTAGCTCACTCCATTCACCTGTTTGCAATTCCACCTCTCAGTATTTAAGTCAGCTCTGTCATTTACTCCATGTCAGGTCATAGACTTGCATCTCCACATGGACTCTGTCCATTTGGTTTAGTTTTCTCCTGGTTGGTTTTCTCTTTTTGTATTGGTTTAGTTCCTGTTTTGTTAAAATAAAACCTGTTTCTATTGACCACCTGTCTGCCATATCTGTGCCTGCGCCTGGGTTCTCAACCTCCCTGTAACAGCCTCTTGTTAAACACTGCTTGAATGTCTATATTTTAGGCCGATTTCAAAATAAAACTCAATAAAACTGTTGTACGGGTGGGTGTCATCCATTGTCGTTTCTCTATACGGCCAAAAAGACCCATAAGTATATATACCTATAGTTTTGCGAGATCTCACAAAAGTTATTGCTAGATCCTGAGAAATTTTTGTGAGATCTCGCAAAAGTTTCTCAGGATTCTTCCTGTTTTTTTTTCTTCTCCAAGTCCCTTCTGGGGCTCTGTAATAAACAGCAGTGGTGGGACGTGATTAAAAATATATATCTAATTAGAGGCTTCGTAATGACTTAATCCCAATTAATCACTTTTTTTGTCCAATAGCTTTATATACATGTGAAGTTAAACAACAAAAATGTTTATATGTCATTTATGTTCTTCTGTGCATTTTTCATCGACCTACTACATTCACAGATTACTGCAAACTCAAAGTCAAATTATAGTGGTTAAATCCCAGCTCTAATAAATAGATGTTATTCAAGTTAAAAGCTGATAAAACGGTATGACGGTGTTCATAGCTTCTTTTTGGTGACCACATTAGGCCAAAAAAA
This sequence comes from Amphiprion ocellaris, assembly GCF_022539595.1. Classification (NCBI taxonomy): domain Eukaryota; kingdom Metazoa; phylum Chordata; class Actinopteri; family Pomacentridae; genus Amphiprion; species Amphiprion ocellaris. The sequence continues at coordinate 27,358,023 of NC_072766.1, read as the reverse complement.
ATCAACCGTTTCAGGTTTAATGTGTATTCAGACAAGACGCAAAACACATTTTTGTTTTGCATTATTCATGCAAATTTCAGCATTTGTTCAACTTTTGTTTATTTGGTCCAAATATCAGATTCACCAGCAATAGAGACATTGGCTTTATGCTGGTGGAATGTGTTGTCTTTAGGTCAGATTTTGACTTGCTCTTGTAAACCAGCTACACATCTAAAATTCTCTTTGCTTGTTGTTTAAACACACCTTTGACTTCTCATATCTAGCAATGGGCTTCAGTAGGCAGTAGTAGTATCTGAATTTTCATACCACCATCTCACGTGCGTGTAGCGTGTCTCTTGCATGTATATTGAAAAACCTTTAGAGACCAGGAAATGCAAATGAATCTACTTTGAGGACAATTAATTGTCCAGACATTCACTGGGCTACAGTGAAATCTTGTAATTTGCTATCTAAGTTTTCAGGCTCAGCACTATCTCTATGAGCTCTTGCCAGAAGGCTTGTACTAGTATACAATAGGTAAGATCTGATTTCCACACAACTGATATTGTTCAGTTGTGCTGCCTTTGAAAATTAGCATATTTATTAACCTATTTAAGGACTTGGAGAATTGAGTGTCATGTTGTTAACCTGGTCCCAATGTCTGAATGTATCTCTTTTATGATTTTTGAGTTATTAACCATCTTTCAGAGCAAATGAGTGCAGGGCACACAAATATGATCTGCAGGTTTCAAGTAGAAGAAAAGCAATATTCTTAATCATCCTTGTAGATTACATTAAACTGATAAGTTATGAAATCAAGAATTTAACAACTTTTATCAACAATCTATTGTATCATGATAGCAGAAAAAATTTGAAAAGATGTGAAAATAATAAAATTTAAACACAGCAGTCATTCAGTAACGGTCACTCAGGACTTTTGATAGTTTATTGTAGAGTTGGTGTGCGGCCTCCATATTGACATGAAGTGCTAAACAATACATAGAACATTATCAAGAACATCAAAATACACTCACAGGAATCTTTATTCGGTACATCTGTTCAATTGCTTGTTAGCATAAATAGCTAATCAGCCAATCACATAGCCACAACTCAATGCATTTAGGCATGTAGATGTGGTGAAGAGCACTAGCTGACATTCAAACCAAGCATCAGAAGTGACTTTGAACGTGGCATGATTGTTGGTGCCAGACGGGCTGGTCTGAGTATTTCAGAAACTGCTGATCGACTGGGATTTTCAAACACAACCATCTCTAGGGTTTACAGAGAACGGACCCCAAAACAGAAAACATCCAGTGAGCAGCAGTTGTGTGGATGAAAATGCCTTGTTGATGTGGGAGGTTAGAGGAGAACGGGCAGACTGTTTGGAGATGATAGAAAGACAACAGTAACTCAAATAACCACTCGTTACAACCAAGAAATGCAGAATACCGTCTCTGAACACACAACACATCCAACCTTGAAGAAGATGGGCTACAGCAGCAGAAGACCACACCGGGTGCCACTCCTGTCAGCTAAGAACAGGAAACTGATCGGATTTTCAAATCAAATATTCGGATATTCGGGTCCAGCCCTAGTTTCTTGAACATGACAAGGAGTTCACTGTACTCCAGCGGCCTCCACAATCACCAGCTCTCAATCCAATCGAGCACCTTTGGGATGTGGTGGAATGGGAGGTTGGCATCATGGTTGTGTAGCCGACAAATCTGCAGATACTGTGTGATGCTATCATGTTAATATGGACCAAAATCTTTGAGGAATGTTTCCAACACCTTGTTGAAAGTATGTCATGAAGAACTAAGGCAGTTCTGAAGGCAAAAGGGGGTCCAACCTTTTACTAGCAAAGGTTACCTAATAAAGTTGCCAGTAAATGTACATATATCTACAGTATGATGCATGATATATCAACAATGGTATTAGTAACCTTACAGTTATACAAATAAATAAGGCACAATATAATAGCCAATACACTTAAATAAGTTTCCAAATTTGGCTTTGAAATATTCTGTTGGCTGATTACTGATACTGTGTCTGTGGCTTTGTCTACCTGTAACCGAGGCCTAATATCAAAGAACTAGCCTAGCCTTTATCCTGGTAAGAGTGCACAGAGTAAATACACCTCAGTCTTTTCTAGGGATACCATCATTTTTGTCCAGGCCTATTTCATGAGTTTATTTTTTAAAATAATTCTGTTAAACCACGGTTCAAAAGCAAAGTCTGATTTTCATTGCTTAATTTTCATAGATTTCTTATTTATTATTACTTTTGTCAGATTCAAATTATTTCTGTGACCATTGTGGGTTTTTCTTTCATTAACCGAGGCGTACCAACAATTTTGTCCACGTGTGTAACTGCCTTCATTCCACATGCTGCACCAGGTTACTGATTTGAATGTTTCTTGCAGCTGACGGCATAACAGTCATTGCTGTGTCTTACTGAATGTCTGGCAGTTCTCACATGATCCACCTGCTGCAGTGCTGCTGCTGCCATCGGCTTTCTGCATCTGTTAATAGAGATTAGTGAATGTGCTGATAGTGCACTTACACACCACAGACACTAAATTAAAAGCCTGAGCTGAATCGAACTTAGACGATGCACTCATCTCAGAAAAGTTCTCAACCACCTATTTTTTTTATGTAATTGCATTCAAATTTCATTCGTAGCTTGAAAAAATTACTGAGGTCCCGACCTCGGTGACTCAGAGCTGGCTACAGTATGAGTTCTATCAACCAAATTGCAGCAGCATGTCTCACCATAGTCCACAGAACTGAGAACTAATATTCATACTGACTGGTTCTGGAACACAAATGAAAGTGGCGAACTCCAAAGTTAGTTTGGCAACCTGTAAAAGCTGTAGGCAGGAGTAGTCAGAGTTTGCTGTCATCGATGGACAGACTGATAGATGGCCTTACTGGTCCCAAAGGAAAAACCACAGCTTTACATTCGGCTGGTTAAAATCACAATGACAAGATACTGACACAGCTCTCGGTCATGTTGGACAATAGACAGAACCAGTGTAGACCTAACAGACACACAAAATTACCAATTGAAACTATTTTGGCCAGCACTAATACATGTGCTTTGTTTCAAATTATAAAAAGGACAACATTTCCTTTATTAAAATGATTAGGAATTATATTACAATAATACAGCATTGGCAGTCATCAGATATTCACAGTTTTTGCTCTATTACAACATTTCTCAGAAGAGGCATCTGCATGCAGGATAAAAATGTCAGCGTGGCGCCCTTTTATTTCTGATTTGAGGCGCCGCATAATCGTGGTGGCTACTAATGATGAAGGAAAAAGTCTTACAGTTGCAGAGGACCATTTTATCCTCAATTAGAAATCGGAGTGCATTTGCGAAATGAAAGCAGGCATTTATTCAAGAGCATAAGAAGTCAGATCAAAGGCAAGTAAGAAAGCAGCAAAACATAATAAACACAACAACTAGTCAACCTTATAATCCCTGAGAGATCTTTGAAAATACAATTAAACAACGGGAACGCACCAACATGTCAATCAAAGCCTTGTGTCTTTGAAATCCAGACAAAAAAGAATGTGTGCTGCAGTGAAAATGTGCTTTGTAATAACTCATTGAAGACAGAAAAGAACCAGCGTATTTATAAATGTACTTTGGTTTTACTGGATAACCCCTGTCCTTTTTTTTTTTTTTAGCAAAAGTGCTGCTGTTTCAGTCTTCTGTTTTCTTTGTAACAGAGCCTCTTTATTTCTGTACTTAGCTTGAAGCATCATTTATTATTTCCCTGTTTGTCCACTATTCCTAACATCTGCCTAATCCTAGTCAAGGGCAAAACAAGTTGGTGAAAACAGCCACTTAAGACAAATGACATTTTACAAAGACTCACGACACAAGGATTTGACTCATCGGATTAATAAAATCATTAAACTGCATAAAAGCCGTTGCCATTCAGCTCGGGTCCCCACAGTGTTTCACCTTGTCTGCTTGGCAGCGAGGTGCTCTCCGTCTTGTTGAGAAATGAGGGGAGGTTAGTCTCGGCTCTTGCAACTCTCGACAAGCCCCTCCGCCGGCCAGCACGTCTGCCTTGCTCAACGCCATTGATTACCTGATGCAAGCAAAAGCCAAGTTTGCCGCTCTGATCATTAATCCTACCACAGCTCCGCTCTTAAACAACACTCCCCCCTTCACTTCTTTCCCCTTCCTCTCCATATCTGGCATTTATTGAAGTAACAGGGGCTATGGACTAAATGAGGCCTGAGTGATGGAGAGTTTTCCAAGCAGGATTTTTCACATGCGCAGGGTGGAGCTTGCCATCATCTGACAAGAGCTTTGAATTTTCATAATACTATATGGCATGGAGAGAAAATTCCCACTGAAATCAATATTTTGTGGCAGGGATGAATCCCTAGTGGAGCTGCTCTGTAAATTGATTTGAACAGAAAGATGTTCAGATTTTCATTTTACACACTCACGGTGCTGCCGAAGCAGGTCAGAACATGTGTTTCTCAAAATTCTAAGAATAACACTCAAGGATGCTCTAAACAACCAATTTAAGACTGGAAAAGTTCTACACACATTTATCAAGCTACTTACTCCAATTTGCCGTGAAAAGAATGCTCGTAGGCAAAATGTAGGAGTAACCTTTAGGAACATTTTTCAAGTGATCAAATGATTAATTGCATTCATTCTCTTAGCAGAAATAGCCTATCAGGTGTTGTTGGAGCCTGTTGAGGAGAAAGGATGTTTTATAGTGCACATGTTTTGTGTGTGATATTAAAGTTTCTTCTTTCCATAAGTGTTTGTGTTTTCTTGGGATACCTCCCTTGTATAAAGTGTAAATACACCAACAATTAAAGTCACTCAAATAAAGGGAAAATGGGAGAAAAGAGAGAAAAAGATTTACTATATACACTATTCTTTAAAAAAAAAGATTATTAGTCATATTTTACTCAGTGATTTTATGGTTGCGAGATTTTTAATACCAGTTGTAACAAATGAAATGTCAAATTATCAACAATGGGCATATTTTAAATGTATAAATAGAGGTAAAATAACAAATATTTGACTGAAATGCAAACCGAATTAAATCCAAGCAGGAAAGAAGACCTGCTGCTGGTAGACAAGGTACATCAGATAAATGATACAATAGTATTAGTTTAGTCCCACACTGATAGGAGCAGACAATGGAATTGCATAGAGTGACTGCAAACGAAATCAATGCTTGTGTTGTTTTCTGCTGGGAAATCGTGGGTCCATGAATTCATGTGAATCTTACTTTGACAACCCAGTCTCCACAATATCACATTCCTACACAACTAAATTGCATTTTCAATTATATGCTGAGTAAAAAGTAAATTTGCTTGAAAACAGACATACTTTCTCACCTGTAAGGTTGTTCTAAAGGCCTCCAGTTTCAAAGAATCACACACACCATGTAAGGAAGATGGAGGCATAAGTCAACGACTTTCACCCAGAAGACCCAGAGTTGCAACCTGAGAGGAACCATCACTCTTACTCTTAAGTTTTGTTGTCACTGACCTACTAGTTAGGTTTAGGCACTAAAACATTGTGTTTAGGAAAGGAAAATAAGGAAAATGGCATTCTATGGTTGACATATTTAATATGTCAATGATTGGCCAAAGATTTATTTGTCATACACTACCGTTCAAAAGTTTTGGGCCACTTAGAAATGTCCTTGTTTTTGAAAGAAAAGCAGTTGTTTTCAATGAAGATAACAGTAAATTAATCAGAAATACAGTCTAGACATTGATAATGTGGTAAATGACTATTCTAGCAGGAAATGGTTAATTTTTGATGGAATATCTACATAGGGGTGCAGAGGCCCATTTCCAGCATCCATCCCGCCTGTGTTCTAATGCTACATTGTGTTAGCTACTGGTGTTGAAAGGCTAATTGATGATTTGAAAACCCTTGTGCAATCACGTTAACACATGAATAAAAGTGAGTTTTCATGGAAAACATGAAATTGTCTGGGTGATCCCAAACTTTTGAACAGTAGTGTACATGATAAATAATCAATAAACAAGCAAATGTCTCCCTCAAAATGTAATTGAGATTGTAATTTATTTGTATTAGAATATAGTTTTGTGGAGGCAGAACTGACCTAAACATGTACCACCTACCTAAACATGGCAACGGCTTTCCCCTAGCTGGACAACACATAATGCCAGACCACAAACACTGCTCAGGAACACAACACCATGCCCAAGCCAGATTCCAAACTCCCCAGATCCCTATCCAATCAAGCATCCATGGAATGCCACAGAACAGACCTGATCCATGGAGGCTCCACCCTGCAACCCACAGGGCTTAAAGGAAGCACTGCCAGCATCCCAGAATCAGACACCACAGGACGCCCTCTTAAGTCCAGTATCCATGCCTGAGTTAGTCAGTGGTGTGTTGGGGAGAGGAGACCTTGACATTATTAGGTACTCACAAGCAGATTCAGTCTGTTCATGGATCCACTGCATATGGACCATCGAAAAAGACAAGTGAAAAGAAGTAGAGACCAGTGAAGAAAAGATAACATGACTCAAGTTTAAAAAAAACAAAACGTGCTATAGCCATTTGATGTATGTATTGTTTTGCATTGGAACCATGGACTGATGGTTGTGGCTGGGTTATTTATTTATTTATTTATTTTTTTTTTGCCTGTCGTACGCTGAAACTCAACTTCCAATTTGGATGCTGCTGAAAATTTGGAGCACCACAATCAAAAATGTATCATTTGAGCCTCTCTTCAAAGTTGAAACATGGTTCTGAACTCTGACATGCTTTTGTTTTGAAAAAAGGAAATCAAAACAGAAAACCATTATTTTTAGAATTGCTTCTTTACCCCGGGGAACCCACCTCCACCACAACCACCAAGTCAAACATGAGTTCTGTGACACCCACGTATCAAGTGCGGACACACCGACTGCGTAGAATTTTCACACCAGGTAATTATCTGCTGTTTTTCTTTGCCTTTGGGAGGAAGGTGGGCGAGGAGAGGAGGGAGTGGTTGCGGGGGGCGAGGTCTTCCTTACACCCTTAGATGTGAGGGTGAAAATTACACAGCCTCCTCGGTGGGCCTGGAGAGCCACCAGACCTCATCAAGCAGCAGGTGAGCGCTTTTTTGCATCTCTTCCTCAATGTCGTCCTATCCAGTATAAATAGAACAATATGGCAGCACAAGTCACATCTCATTTGGTGTGTTGTGTTTCAGAGCACCTCCGCTGAGACGCCGGGTAGTGAGGGCAGCTGGGAGAAAGCAGCGCTTCGCTAATGGACAGAAGCCGGGCTTGGAATTTACAGTCCCCACCGAGAAACCATTCTTTGAGCCCTTCAGTCGTACCCTGGTGTGTACAAACACACAATGAGCAACAATCTAGGCTTTTTTCTCAAGGATTGCAATGCTTTTTTTTTTCTTTTTGCAGAGACTGTAAGGGTAAATTTGAAAAATCTATCCCGAGAAAGCATTTTATTGAGGAAAAAAATCAATTATCATTGACGATTTGTGTTGACCTATATGTAATAACTAAAAGTTCAATTAGCATTTTATCACTTCATCAAGAATCACAGGTAATAATTTGAATGTTGACACAACAATAAAAACACACAAATGTGACCATTTACCAAATCAGTAGAAATAAATAAGAATAAAGGAATGATCTCACCTTGATACACATTAAATAAAGAAACCAAGTAAAATCAACATCAAGGTAAACTGACACCAATGAGATTTCTGAACTTAGTAAATAAATCTTACAAAATGTGTGTAATGTACAAATGTTTGGTGGACATTCGGGCCCAAGAAGCACAGGGAGGTGATGAAGGCAAACCATCAACACCACATCAGAGGTACATCAATTAGGCCAGACTTACATACATAAGAGTATTCTCTGTTATCTGAGCACAAGAAGATTTGAAAATAATGTAGCAGCACTGACTACAGGATATTGTTAAAAATATCATAACAGAAGGAGCAGTCAGGAAGTACTGCAGCCGCTCAAGTGATCTCATGTGGAAGCAGATGGAAACAAAATGGAGACTGTCGAGCAACACACTAAGAAAAACAAATCTGGATGAGAAAGGGTTTGGAGAGATGTTGTTACTACAATTTGTTTCTTCTTCAGCCAGATCTCAAAGTAAGATTTTAACTTTGAGTGTTCTTATCTGTAGCTCCAAAGACTACAAAGTGTAGTGTTGCTTGGCAGCAGCATCCCCTGCTTGCGGTATTCCGTGGTAATCGTGCCCATCTCATCATTTTAATTCATAATTATCAAACATGTTTGATAATAATTGAGTCAGTCCTGATAAGCCTGAGCAGACCAGGAGGTAAACTCCTCAGATTACCAAAATAGACTGAAAATCAGTTCAGACCAAGATCCCAGATCATATTTCTTTGCTGATTTTTGGAGGTGGAAATTAGCCCAAAACTCCTGTAGTGTGAGCTCAGCCTTAGGTGGAGGTGATGAGGACCCAGAGTCAACTGGTCAGGAGTGAAGCCCCGGCTCCTGAGCAGAGGCCAAAGTGATGGAAGTCAAAGAGGTGATGATCCTAATATATGGCCAAAGAGACCAAAGATATTTTCAGGACGAAGAAGTGGAATATTGACTAGCTATGCGATATTTCACTTGCTTATGATTTGCTTCAGAATAAAGACAAAGTAGACCTCACAACAAGCAAGAACTGAAGGTGGCACCACAGTGAAGGCCTGAGTGAACCTAAGGGAAGGTACAAAGTGTCCACCGAGGTCTTCAGGCAATCGCTGACTGCAAAGGATATCCTGCAAAATATTGAATGTATTGATTATGTTTGACTTTGTGTCTTTCCAATTGCTCCAGCACAGTTCTTTCAATACTGACCTGCCCAAATTAAAACTCAATAAAGTATCTGTTATTTTAATTCAATTTAAATTTGTTAAAGCATATACCATGACAAACCCAATAACAATGTCCGAATCTGTCCAAATACTTATGTTCTGGAGTACTGATAGGATACTGTGGTGCAGACTGGACTATGGGCATTTGGTGAACATTTTCAAAACCTAATAAATAATAAAATTAGAGATCAAAACAAAAAAGTACACCTATAATTTCATAGAATCACAATCATTGGTTCAAGATTTGGTGTCAGTGGTTTAACAAATAAAAATAAAATAAACTCCTTACCATGCAAAAATCTAAGGGCTCTCTAACGCCTTCAGAAAATGGTTGTAGATTCATTTGAGTCTTTCAAAATTATGTGAAATCAATCAAACTACAAGTGGCAAAGACTGTCAGTCTGTCCAGAACTGGCTGCTCTAGCAAATTGTTGTCATTGATTTAAGAGTGCTTGCAGATACTTTGAGGTCATCTATGTGAAACTAAACCGAAAATGGACTTTCAACGGCACACTGATCAGCACACTAGTAAATTGAGGAATGCTTAAACAGAAGAAATAGAAGGTTATGGAATGGCCAAGTCAAAGCCTGGATTTGAATCCCATTGAATTGCTGTGATGAGATTTTATACAGGGAGTACATTCAAGAAACCAGGAACAGAGGTCAGAAACCAGAGACTGGTGACCAATTATGTCAAACCCCTACAAGAATGGAATTCTGCTAAAGAGAGCATTTCTAGCCTCCGAGCCCAAGGCTGTGTTTACTTTTCCACCTAAAAAAATATTACAGCTATAGGTATTTTTGTGGGCTGCACAGTGGCGTGGTAGTTAGCTTTCCTTCTTTTATTTTTTTTATATCTTTAAGTGTTATATTGTTTATTTGAACAATATAAACAATACTGTTCAAATTGTGGTGGTAGTGGCGGTATTGTCCACCACCATCACCACTAGGAATAAGCGGTGTATAGATAATGGATATTTTTGGTGAATTCCTCGTTGTATGTGCAGTATAGTATAGTAAGTATACCACATCAATCTGTTTCAAATAAGTTCAAATGTCTTCTAGTACAAATGCATCAAAAAAGTTGACAATTTCCCTTACTTTTACGGATGGCTGTATTTGGTCAGCATTTGAGGTGCTTTTCAATTTTTGAGCTGGTCGAGACGCTTTACAGAACCCATATGCCTGACCCCCAGAGCAAGCCAAAAGGCGACAGTGGCAAGGAAAACACCCTTTTAACAGGGAAAAAAACCTCGAGCAGAACCCGGCTCTAATGTGGGGGGACCCATCTGCCTGCTGGCCGGGCGGGTTGAGAGGGACAGAAGAGGTAGAAAGGTAGAGATAGAGGGATAGAAGTAGAGGGGTAGAGGTAGAGAGGTAGAGATAGAGGGATACAGATAGAGGGGTAGAGATAGAGAGGTGGGGGGTGGGACACAAGGACCATAAAACACAGCCACACATCTGAAGCATCCAGCATCCAGCTCTGGGACCAGGGACACTCGGAGAAAGGACACAGAAAGAAACAGAGTGAATGTAATGCAATAATGTTATATATAGTAAATACATAGGTAGTTAGAGAAGGGCTCAGTGCATCAAGAGAGGTCCCCCAGCAGCCTATAGGCCTATAGCAGCATAACTAGGGGCAAACTAAAGGGACGTCATTTTATGAAGTGCTACAGATTTTTCAAGATGATGCAACATCACCTGTACACACACACACACACACACACACACACACACACACACACACACACACACACACACACACACACACACACACACACAAAGTGAAAACATGACCAACCACAGCAAATCCTTTAATCAAACCATTGTGAGTCAATCAACTCTTATTTACTGAAAAGTTGCTGCATTCATTCAGCCTTCATCAGGTTAACACTGAACCTTGCATTTTTGGCATGTATAGCTATGAGCCAATGGAGGGTTAATAACGTCAGTCTCCTTCATTAGGTATACAGTAGGTGCAGTAGAGAACAGAACAATAGAGGACTCACCAGCATCTCAAGAGGCTCCCAGCAAAACATGGATTAGGTGGAGATTATTAAATGTCAGCTCTTAAGACGAATACTTTTTACAGCCTCAAAGTAAATCAATACTACTTATCTTTGATAAAAGAGGCAGAGTAGATGTGCCAGCATAGCAGTCTGACAGCTTCTTCTTTCTCTCTTTCTCCTCCAAACCTTTACTAATCAAATTCAGGAACCCCATAGGAATGTTTTCAAAATGTATTATAGTGCATTTGTGATTTTTACATACTTGTACGAGTCTTTATTCTATTGTGTATAGTCCAAAATGTCTATTTCCATCTTTGTTTTCGGCTGCTGCTGACAGTTTTGCTGTCTTTGTTTTTCTTTTTCTTTTTTTTTTAAAGACTTCATAAATTAAATTTGAAATTGTACTGGCACGGATCCAATGTGCAACACAAATCATATAGAAGCTATTGTTTTTAGGAGAACCAACCCTTTCAGAACATTACTGGGCAGTGATTAATCTCTGCCTCTCTGTTTGTCTGTCTTGCCTGTCTGCCTGGTTGTACATATGAGTGATATTTTCAGGTGTGTGCATTTTCTACATGTCTATATATATCTGTTTCGTTCTCAGTGTCTTGCAACGGTAATACCAATGATTTCTCTGAACATTCTACTTCATGCTGAAAAATCCATTTTCTCAAAGGCGCCCAGATTGACATCTGCAAATATTGATGGTAAACAACCCAATAAGAAGATGGCTGTATGGACCTCGCTCACAGACCTCATCTCCTTGCTTTCAAAACAAGCACAGAATACCCCAAGCTGCACCTGATCCCACATTACTCCTGCAATGATGTCAGCATGGACAGTTTGAAGTTTCAAGTGCCTCCGCCCAAGGACTATGCCGTTACCGAACCTTTGCTCCATGTGTGTGCGTGTGCATACATTTTTGTACATTTGTAGTTTGCCCTTAGTGCTTTCACAGTGCCTGCAACCAAATCATAATTACAATGTAATATCACTTTCTCCTCCTCTTCCCTTCTATGAATATCAAATGCTCTCATGCTGAGCTCTGAAAGCTGCACAGCCCTTTCTCAGACACACACATGTGTGAAGGGGGGTTGGGGAGGTAGTTGGATCGTACTTTCCTCTTTGGGATTTGACAGGAAAAGCCAGCAGCGGGACCTCAAATTTAAAAATACGTGCAGTTTCCCACAGGTCTGTTGTTCCACCCTGTCCAAGCAAGACAATCTTGCATCCTATTCAGCTGTCCACTATAGGGTGTACATGATATTTCTTATTCATGTCACACAGACTGCAGAAATCACAAATGCTATCTCAGATGCTGTGTCAGGCTATATGCCAGAGTCTTGGCATGGCTGTGGTATCGAATAGTTGAAGCCTGCAATGCTGTAGCTATGCCAGTGGTTTAGAAAACAGGGCATCTGTCAAACATTCACTCAAAGGAGACGATTTTTGTGGAAAACTGCCGGAATACTAGTTTTATATATGCAGTCCTTGTTGTTTGCTACTCACTTGTCCAGCATGTCGTGTTCTGTGCATGCCATTAGTTTTGCAATGTATTTTCTTCACCAGATGCAGTTTCTTTGTTTTGATTTCAGGATGTTTGTTCCCTCACAGACTACATTTTTTTTCAAGGGCTCATTTGACAGATGTCTTTTCAACCCACTAACACAGTAAAGAAGAAAGTAGCACTTTTTTTTCCCACTTCGCTGTGTTTATTGAGTAAAGCACTAATTCAAAGAAACTGCCTCAAGCAGTAATATAAACAGATTATCCATTCAACTCTGGACCGGGGGTCTCTTTTATCTATGAATCAGAATCGACAAACACGTAGTACACATTCTGATGTTTGCTCTGCAGGCAACAAATACATTCAAAACACAAACAAATTCAATAACGTTTGAGGGCTAGATAACATCAATTTGAGAGAAATGGAGGCATGCTTAACTTTGTTTAAGTGGTGAGCAACAGACTGGAGAAACCATTCTTTTCAAGGGACACCAATAAATATCTTTAAAATCATCAGTTTTTATATGTAATAATGCTTGATTTTGGGTCATGATAACAGGGGGGTATACAAGTCATTTCCACACCAAACTTTGTATTAGCTATGTATTACACAAAAACATATTAGCTAGTATTAAAAGTTATAAAATTATGCAATTATGCATGTCTTCTTCTTTCCGACCACCCCATATCCTTGTCACGTGACCTGCGAGTTTCTTTGACTTTACAAACATAAAAAGTAACATCCACACGAGCAGGCTGTAGTGCAGAGATGAGATTTATGGCTCTTTGAAGGGAGTCGAATCTTGAGGAATTGTTCCTGTCAAAGAGCTGTTCAAAAGACTTCTCCTCTAAGTTAGTTGCATATTTAGCTGCATTCACCTGAATGGAGCTGCTGTAGACAACTCAAACTCGTAGATGTCAATAGTCGTTCATATGAAGGCAACGTGGACAGCTCAGACTCATGGGGCACACAGGTGACACGTGAAGAAAGTGTGGGCAATTTGTACATATAAACGGCTGGCAACTGTGAACCAGTTCTCATCATTCACTTAAAAGAGCTGTTCAAACGACTGACTTGTTCACAAACGTCACATTTACTGTAGTAGTGAAGGAGGCATTAACTGCAGGGACACTAGCGTAAGAGTCTTGTGTGGAACCACTGCTGTCACTAGCCACTGACTTTTATTTTCACTCACTGTTTTATATCCTTTTTAGTCGCTGTTTGTTTCATTTATGCAACAAAACTACTTTGTTACATGTTGGCACAAAAACTACCTGGTTATGTTTGGGTAAAAGATCACCAGTTGGCTAAACATACACCTGTACAAATACTTTTAATTTGCTATTATTGCTTTCGGTGTTTGTCGTGGTTTTCTGTCATTCCTGCTTCGTTAGATTTAGTCGTCAAAACTACGAGGAAGAAATATGATCTAAAATGTAAACACCACACATTTACCACTTTTATTGTGAAAATAATATGTTTTGCATTATGGACCAATGTATCTATTACATATTTTGGGGTGAGAATGCGCTGAAGAGATACAGAGAACAGCTGAGTTAAACACTAATGTTTATTAAGCAAGTATGATATAGGTCAATATTTGCAATCTGAAAGATCGGGATCGGGGCTGATGAAGGCATTTTTTTGGTTATCGTTATCTGTATGAACCTAAGCTCAAACCTTTGTTGACGTCCTAACGTGCTTATCGGCAGAAAGTTGGGGATGCAAGTTGTTTTAGTAAATGGAGCCATGATAAGGTTCTATTATGGAGGCCACTGGGCTGTAGGAACACTGTCCTAGTTGATTTCAGCTTATCTTAAAAACATGATGTCTGGCTGAAGACCACTTTACTAGCTAAATCCCCATAATGCTCTCTGCTTGCCAGCAGAGAACTGCCTGTAGTTGTCTGGTCGTTACAGTATTAAAGAGTAAGAGGTTTCACCTGGTGGCACAACCAGGTGCTACAGCTAATGTACAATGCATTTTCTGACATGCGGGTTGAGCATACAGGTTTTCACCATCTTTTGGAACTTGTGGAGCCACGCAACATCTTGCCCTTTCACACAACATTTCAGACAGTGCCCTTCTGGAGCTTTACAATATTCATTCATGACCACCTACATAACATTAGGGGCCAGCTTGGATGCATTTTTTAAATGCATTGTAGAGCTATTCAGTTGTCGAGCATATATATTAGATTGGTTTTAATAACTTATTGTACTTTAAGTGTGTATTATGTAGACACTTGGACTGCATCAGCAGATACTTAATCTGAAATGACACAAACAGAACAGGGGGCAAACAAACCTAAACAATATATATATATATATATATATATATATATATATATATATATATATATATATATATACTATATTGCCAAAAGTATTAGCTCACCTGCCTTGACTCGCATATGAATGTAAGTGACATCCCATTCCTAATCCATAGGGTTCAATATGACATCGGTCCAAGTTTTGCAGCTATAACAGCTTCAACTCTTCTAGGAAGGCTGTCCACAAGGTTTAGCAGTGTGTTTATGGGAATTTTTGACCATTCTTCCAGAAGTGCATTTGTGAGGTCACACACTGATGTTGGACCAGAAGGTCTGGCTCTCAGTCTCCGCTCTAATTCATCCCAAAGGTGTTCTATCGGGTTGAGGTCAGGACTCTGTGCAGGCCAGTCAAGTTCATCCACACCAGACTCTGTCATCCATGTCTTTATGGACCTTGCTTTGTGCACTGGTGCACAGTCATGTTGGAAGAGGAAGGGGCCAAACTGTTCCCACAAAGTTGGGAGCATGGAATTGTCCAAAATGTCTTGGTATGCTGAAGCATTCAGAGTTCCTTTCACTGGAACTAAGGGTCCAAGCCCAGCTCCTGAAAAACAACCCCACACCATAGTCCCCCCTCCACCAAACTTTACATTGGCACAATGCAGTCCGACAAGTATCGTTCTCCTGGCAACCGCCAAACCCAGACTCGTCCATCAGATTGCCAGATAGAGAAGCAGATTCGTCATTCCAGAGAACGCATCTCCACTGCTCTAGAGTCCAGTGGCAGCGTGCTTTACACCACTGCATCCCACGCTTTGCATTGCACTTGGTGATGTATGGCTTGGATGCAGCTGCTCGGCCATGGAAACCCATTCCATGAAGCTCTTTGCACACTGTTCTTGAGCTAATCTGAAGGCCACATGAAGTTTGAAGGTCTGTAGCGATTGACTCTGCAGAAAGTTGGTGACCTCTTCGCACTATGCGCCTCAGCATCCGCTGACCCCGCTCCATCAGTTTACATGGCCTATGACTTGGTGGCTGAGTTGCTGTCATTCCCACACACTTCCACTTTCTTATAATACAGCTGACAGTTGACTGTGGAATATTTAGGAGCGAGGAAATGTCACGACTGGATTTGTTGCACAGGTGGCATCCTATCACAGTTCCATGCTGGAATTCACTGAGCTCCTGAGAGTGACCCATTCTTTCACAAATGTTTGTAAAAGCAGTCTGCATGCCTAGGTGCTTGATTTTATACACCTGTGGCCATGGAAGTGATTGGAACACCTGATTCTGATTATTTGGATGGGTGAGCGAATACTTTTGGAAATATAGTGTACATATATATGTGTGTGTGTGTATGTGTGTGTGTGTGTGTGTGTGTGTGTGTGTGTGTTCTTGTTTTTGCTACCTCGTGGGGACTTTGGCCTGACTACACACAAACTGGTGGGGACTCGTGTCCCCGTGGGGACCAAAAATGAGGTCCCCACGGGCAAACCACCACCAGAGGCTTCAAAACTTTATTTAAACATGCCTGGTGACATTTTCTCAAAAGTCCTCATGGGGCTGTTCCACCTGAAAAAATGTGTGTGTGTGTATCTCTATGCGACCTTAGTGGTCACACAGCGCTACTGCAGTCCCCATCAGGTAGATGTTCTGGTTCTGTGTGTCACTACTTGTCACCGATTGTCCACTCGCGTGCGCCGCCTACAGGTCAAAAGTAGTATTGCAGGTTGGGCATACATTTTAAACCTTGTGTTTTTTTGAGCAGAGATACACAAGATTTAATTGCTAAATATATAATAATAATAATAATAATAATAATAATAATAATAACAAACAAAATAAAAATAAAATTTACAGGTTGAATGTGTTATCACATGTATTGACATATTCTTTAAATGCATGAATCACCTTTATGAAAGGTTGAATATTAGAATAGAATTAAACTCAAATGTTTTTGTTTTAGGATATTTGAGTTCAAATATTTGGAAGTACATTGAATTAGTAGTAGAAAGAGTTGTTGTAGATTGGTGTTTTACCTTAGTAATTTATTAGCTATAGTTTCATATCTGATGAATGCCAACAGTGAGTAAATACAACCACATTCAGTATACATTCTTTAGGAATCCCAAGAGTGGTAGTAGTTGTGATATTGTATTAATAATAATATAATTCTTCATGCTACCTTTGTGATTTGCCTAACTTGCCTTTTCCATGTGTCTCAGGCTTCCTGTGTCTGCTTGTTCTACCTCACTGCCACCCTGCCTGCCATTCTGCAACCCTCCTTCATTAACCCTGCTAGACAACAGTCACCTGTCTGCCTGCTTGCCTCTGCCATCACCAAATCCCTCACCCAACCATGATCCTACTGACCTTTTCCCTCATTAAAGTCACCTTAGATGTTAAATGCTGTGCCTGAGTCTACTTTTAGGTTTTCCATTCAACTGAAGCAATAGCAATTAGGGATGAGTGAATATAGTGTTATCTGTATCTGTATTCGCATTTGTTTAACCAGTCACACTAACCGTGACCTAAAGTGGTATTTTTGCCCAATATTAACGTTTGTTGATCAGGGATTGTTATATTTGTTACTTACAGTTACTTTGCTGTTCACAGAACAGCCTCAGAATTGAGCTTCAGATCTGTCCACCTATCCTCCAGCATGCTGCATTACCCTCTAATACATAAAAATAAAACCTGATAAACAGAATTCAGCATGCAGAAATCAGATCACCAACTACTACAGAGGTGGTTATGTAATTCATCATGAGCTCCAGCTGAAAGTAGATTCAATCTACAAAATTAAAGAGAAGATTAGTTTCAAGTTTAGAATAAAAACTTGAGCCTGGTTTCAAACAAGGAACCTTTCACATGAAAGGGCTTTAATCCTTTGGATATAGTTTCTTAAGTCAACATATGGTTTATACTGATGCTAAGTCAGACCAATGAGAATTGCTGTCAGCACTGAACTGCGTGGTGAGAAGCGCTGTTACAGCAACACGGAGTAACAAGAATCACATCCCAGACAGAAAGAGTCTCCTGATGAACACAGATAGTGAGGGGTTACAGTCGGCGGACATTCATGTCTGGAAAAAGTACAATATCCGTACTGGATAACTGTTTCATCCCAATATCCGGCTTATCACTAATAACAAGTGATAGTCCTCCATAGTAAAAAGAGAAGTCCACAAATTTTAAAACCCTTTTAAAATGAAGATTATTTGAGAGTGTGGGGTCAAGCTGCAAAAACCCAAACCTCCTGGAAACATCCAGAGGACCACTGTCAACAGCTCCAACAGGTTGTTTAAGGCTCTTGTAAATATTGTGATGCTAAATAAAGAGCATATTATACAGAATGGAAGTGGACAACTATTCAAATTGTTCTGCTGATGTGCACATTCACACAACACAGTTTTTATAGATCCCAACTTTGGTTTGGGAAGTAGAATAGGCCAATGCATCTTTCAGGCCTCGTTTGGAAAGCACACAACAATTATAGATAAGGCCCCAGACACCTAGCCTGGCACACCCTGACCAATTCTCATTGAAGAATGAGTTAAAACCTGGAATTGTTTAACTGACTTATGGCTCGTGCATAAATTTGTGCCACTCTCTCTCTTCGGAGTGCCATCTGCATTCTGCTGCTGTATAATGATGAATATATGTAACAAAATCAAAGAAGAAACTCTAGAAGAAAGAAACAAACAGCTGTCTCTCTGGTTTATTTGCATACAGCACAGTTAAGTGAGAGCTGATCACGTCTGGTCACTCAGAGTACAGTGTACACATTTAAATACCAGGTTTGAACAGATGCACTCTGTTGCTATGCAGTCCTGATGGGCTAGGTGGGCCCCCCAACAGCGGTTGGGCCCTGGTGCATTGCAGCAGTTGCCTAGCTGGCAGTTTTATGACTGGGTCATGTAATGGATGCTGACTGATGATAATGTTTTGTTCTTCTATATTGACGCACAGCGTAGCCTCCAATTCAGTAGCGTTATCATCATGCAGTGTACACACAGCAAACTTGACTTCATAGCCAAGTAAATGTTTGGCTTGCAATGAACTTATAGGACTGGAAATCATGCAGTATATGTATTCCTGCCATTAGGAGAGCCTCCAACTTGTTGGAAAATGCTTTCTATTGAGGAAATTCTAGGCACAAAAGCTCAGGTGAATTTTGACGGAGGCCTTGGATTCTGGATGCCAGGCTAACAGCCATCTAAGAGTTTAGCAAAAGGGAAAGATTGATGGGAAATAGTGGCCTATTGACTGAAAATGCTTTCATCGCCTGAACCACCAAGGCTGGGAGGAGTTATGAAAAACAGGCAGGTACATTTGGTTGGCCTATGCGCTAAATGATAGAGAAACTTTAAGGCTCCATCAGGAGAGGCCATGTCTCTGAAGCAAACAGGACTGTAGGACCCAAATAGAGATTTCTGTTGATTTTCTTGCATTCTTTCTTTGTATTAGTATGTGGATGTGAATGGAAAAGAGTGTCAGTGTGCATGTGTGCCTTTGGGAGAATGCATGGCCATAAGTGTGTTTACCCCAACCTCGAGTAGACCAGACAGTCTTAACTTCACCTGACTCAGGAAGTTGCAATTGGAGCCCAAGGAGAAGGCTTAAAAAGCAGCTGCCACAGCATCTGGGTGTAGCTGAGGAAGGCAAGCAGTTTTTTTGACCATGTGGCTGCATCAAGGAACTAGGTCTGTTTAAAGACTCTTTAGTTTAAAGATTTTTTTAAATTTTATTTCAACTTATCTGTAATTCATCAACAATTAATGCAATAAACGGTCATTGGGACCGGCTGGATCTACTTCTACTCCTCATCTTTTATCTGCATGTGTCCAGACTAAATCCATCTCAGCCATCTGTAGTAGCCAAGCAGCAGACTAAAGGGATTTTCTGAAATTGCTACTACAAGGACACTCATTCCCTTAATGTTGCTAATGGACAAGAACATTGCAAACAGTGTGAGAAGGAGATGCTGGATCAAAGGCCAAGAAGTCTATTGATCTAGCATTAAGAAGTACTGTAAGGGTAGATGTGGGAGAATGACATGTTGAAATATGGCTAGTGCTGTTACAGTGATTTATAAAAGCATGTGCAATAGTGGATCCACTTTTTATAATTATTGATTAAAGTGTTGGTTCTGGTAGCCCTGTTAGCAGACCAGCTAGATGAGTCAGCATGTGAAGAAGCATACATGCTAACAGCATGCAAATGATCTTATCTGAATTAAAGTGTTAGCACAGGTAATCCTGTTGTGTTTTTAATGGAAACTTGGTTAGGTCACAGGTGAAAAGTCTGTGACATGCTTTGGTGAAAATACCCTCAAGTTGCACAGCACCCCTCTCTCTCAGTGTAAACAGCCCTGTTCAACATACTCTGTTTTAGAGCTTGTTCCTGTCATACTGATCCACTGCTCTCCTCTTCCATCTCTTCACTCATTCAACATAATGCTAGTGTGTCTGGTGCTTGTGAGAAAAACTGCACCTTTCATAGTGATAGCTCTAAGTCTGTGGATGAAAATACTCATAGGAGGCATGGTAAAATCCTCATGGAGACTCTGATGTCACAGAGGGACTCAGAATCTAAATGGATGGTTGAATCACATGATCGTTGACTGAGTCAGCTCACAAAAAACTCACTAGGTTGTCTTACTTTGAACAGACAGACACGCTAGAGACCTATATTTAAGTGTACAAGCACTGAAAAAGGAACATTTCCATGATATGCCCCCTCTGAATCCATCATTAAGAAATGGAGGGAATATAGTACATCCTTTAATTTGCCTAGAGTAGGCTGTTCTCACAAACTGAGTGACCATGCAAGAAGGAGACTAGTGAGGGAGATCATCAATGGCTACCCAGAGTTAAAAGCTTCAGGAGCTGAACACCTGCTACCTGTTACATGTTGTACATGTTGGTGTGCACAAAATTGCATAAACCTTAAGTTTTAAGAGCCCTAGAAGCCCACAAGCTCTTATAGATAAATTGTAATAATATTAATTAATAAAGATTAATATAAATGGCACAAATTATGAAATTGGTAACATTGAGAAATGAGTTCTATTAATTCATTATTTTATTTGTTCATGTATTTAAACCTTGTACAATTACATTTCAGCTGACAGCTGCCATTCATTCTCTTCCTGCTCCCAGTCTCAGTAACACCTGAGCTGTCACACAGAACCGGACTTTTGGTGTCCCCACCCCGACCATGTCCTTCCCCCACCCCACTGTGTTTTTCAGCCAGAGGGACCTAACTGTGTGGGTTCGGCTAATCGACCATGTTGCTGATGTCAGCTAGTAAAGCAGTCCCTGCTAAATGATACAGATAGCTAAAGATAATATCTAAACCAACTTATTTTCCCCATTTACTGGCTACTCTGAGTTAGGTCTCTCTTGAGAATGAGACTCAATGTCTCAATGAGACTACCTCTATAAATAAAGGCTAAATAAAATAAAAAAGCTTCAGGAGCTGAACACATGTTGTATGTACATATTGGTGTGCACAAAATTACATAAACCTTAAGTTTTAAGTGCCCTAGAAGCCCCCACAAGCTCTTACAGACAAAATATAATGATAATATTAATGAATAAAGATTAATATAGATGGCACAAATTAAGAAATTGCTAATATTGAGAACAGAGTTCAATTTATTTTCCCCATTCACTGACTACAAGCCAAACTGCACAGGCTGGTGGGCTGAGGATGCGTTTGTTTTGTGAAAGGGGTGACCCAGCAGTCTCTTCCTGTTTGTGTCACTACATGCATTGATTCAATGGTGTAAGCTGTGTCATAAATGAAGCGCTCCTTTTCTCCTGAACGCGGCAGTCTGAGGTGGTCACAGGGCAGCTAGCTCTCACCACAGTGAGCTAGAAGCTACACAGAAATGGTGAGTAAATATATTTTACTGACTCCTGACATAATACTGTGAAGTTTACTGCATACTGTAGGCGCTTATATGACAGCATTAGAGTGCTTTGTTGCAGCGGAATGCAGTAATTTAACCGGGATGTTAGCTAATGCTAGCTAGTTTCAGACGTTAGCACATGCTAGTTAGCGAATGCTAACTAGCTTCTGACATTAGCACGTGCTGCAATGACAAGTAAGATAGCATGTTTTCATGAAAAATCAGCACTAGGAGATAACTGGAAAGGATCATTTTTACTGCTATCATGGATAGTCTAAGTACAGAGAAAAACAGGTCTGTGTTTGTGTGGTCTGGATCTGCTCAGTATAAGCTTTGCCCAGAGATAATCTCTGTTAGGATTTGGAACTATATTCATTATTTTAGACTTAAACATTGTGCAGCTGTAATGTAAAAAATGACATTTAGTTTGTGAGCTAATACTGTAATTAGCATACCACATGACAGCTGCATGTGATCTACACTGTCAGTCAATAAAACATTTGATTTGAAAATATTTTAGTTTTACTGTTTGACTTTTTATGAATACACAATCCCTGAAGTCCTCTCATGTGAGTACTCAGACTATCGTGTCTAGACTTCATGAATACAACTGAATGCAGTAAACACCACAAATTGCTCAGGCATTTCAATTTTAAAAAATAGCGCAGATTCATTTCACAGTGTTAATGACATCAGTAACTGGACCTTAAAGTGGAACTTTTGTTGGCAGGAGGACGGTCCAGGTTTTTCACCACCTGATGCCACCTTGGAGTGCACAGGTATGAATGAATATCCTCTATCCTCTCACACTAACAGTACCACTAGCTGTAACCCATCCTATAATGATGATTTTGTGGTATTGAGGTTTGTACTTGTTTCTTAGAGTATTAAATGCTAAAAAATATTTTTATTTTCTTAAATTCTGTTGCAGTGTCTGACGTAATGCCCAGTATGGCCTTTCAGAAGGAACAGAAGACAGAAGTAAGAATCTTTGGTTCTTAAATTCAGTTACTAATTCAGAAGCATTCCAATGAGTTGTGAGCCCACCTTCACTCTTCACTACACATAATAGATTTAAATATAACACATATTTTATCTTAAAGGGGGAGTGTTGGTTTTATTGGCACTGAAGCACACCTGTGATGAACACATGTGCACATGCATTGCAGACAGGGTGTGTAACCAATGTGAAAAGTTTGCAATATTATTTGTCAGCTGTATAACTGACCATCAAACACTGTATGAATAGTTTGATGTTCAGTGTCAACATAATGATCTCATGATGCATGAATATAAAAATTTGATCATGGTGGCACATGCACACATTATTGTTGTCTACACAGTGTGCAAACAAAGAAATAATTCTGTGCTGCATTTTCACCTTTACTACAGTAAATAATAGACTGGAGAAAATTCACAATGCCACTATCATACACCTATTGACAGCTACTGGAAGGTGGTGTGTTTTCTTTGATGTTACTGAGTTAATGAGTTGGAGTCATGGATCAATCAAACCACCTCAAATGTCAAAACGATAAGTGACCATTGTGTCTGTTTTTATTGTCTCTCTTGCACGACATACACTGTATGCATGTATGAATTTCAACTTGGTTATGCAGACTGCAAATATTCTATTTCCTCACTTGGCGAAAAGAAGACCTGGTACACAGCACTATGGTTATTATATATATATTTTTATATATATATATATATATATATATATATATATATATATATATATATATATATATATATATATATATATATATATATAAAGAAATATTCACGTTTGGTAGAAATCTTTTGTTCCCCAGTCTTTCATACTGTAAAGTCAAATGTCCCACAAATGCCACAAAAATATGATCTTGAAATAAAAAACAAAACAGGGATTTGGCTACACAGCATTCTTAAACTTATATTTTGTGTGTTGTAGGTTCAAAGTCGTTGGATGCATCGCATTCAAAAACTGAGAGAACATCATGTTGTTTGTGAAGATCGCTATGAGAAGGCGCAAGCAATGAGGTTAACCGAGGAGAGGGAGAAGACTTTGCTTTTACATCATCGCCTAAATGCAACGGTTAGTAGAGTTACACGTTCTTATAACTGTTACAGAAGCACGTGATGAGTAAACTTTATTATAATAAGTAATTATGACTTCAGTTGCAGCAAATTAGCTTTGTAATTCAAAGTCATCTTTGAGGCATCTTTCAGAAATGCCCAGCACACTGCAGTAATCTGAACTGAATGAGAGCAGGTTGTGATACCTGTGATGTGCAGTGTTGGGGTACTGGCCCTTAATCTAGTATATTTCACACTACATGCTCTACACAGGGAACCACAGGAACCCTCAATTAAAATTTTTCAATGGGTATCCTGATCATTTTTACTGTTACATTATGTTATGCATGCTATTTAATTGATTTCACAACCAGTGGATGTAAAAAACGTGCATTTTGTTGACCGTCTCATATTTATTTCATAGAAACTTCAAAAAGAGTGCTCCAATGACAGCGAGGGTACAGTGATTGTTGACCACACCAAGGATACCAGTGTCCCTGAGCTCAAAAGAGCAGACAGCATCATTGTAAGTACATCTATAAAACTTAATATGCTGTAGGTCATGGTATAATATAAGTATTGAACAGAGGACAAGGCAAATGAACAGCCACTTACCGATTGTCTGAAAATAACATTACAGTAATTGCAGTAGTTGAATTTCTGGCATTTTCATCTAAAACCGTGGGTCCTACATCTTCAGGTGTCATCAGGTATGGAGGTGACTGTTGAGTGAGTAATTGTGGCATTTTTTTACACTGCCTTTTGATTTTGGGAGTATTCCTCCTTAATTCTGGCTCAGTGTTCTGTATAAATGCCTCAGAGACTGAGTTGTGGATTCATTTTGTTCCACCTTTGACCCAGTGGAGGCAGTAACAGAGCTGGAACAGCTTTGTGAATGGGATGCCCTGGCGTTCCATAACCAGATGTGATTTTGATTAAATCATCTGCTCCATTGCACATTATTTTCAAACAATTTTTTATGAATTTTATCTAATTAGTATATGATCATGCTGTCAAACAATTAATTGCTGCACAGTAATCACATGTGCACTAACACAAAATAAGTTACTGTTACTTACACAAGTCCAGTAGTCTCCTGTCAGGGCAACATGTTTGGCTACAGCTATATCCTCATGCTTTTTTCCTTTACAGTTTCATAGAGCCAATGAATTTTGACATTATTGTGCCTCTTGATGGAGCCTTGTACAATGCGTCTTGAGAGGCAACTAGCTTCTGTCAGCATAAAATGAGCTTGCAGAAAACATGCATTTCTTTAATTCAGTTAATATTTCAGAGACTGGGAGTCAAAAATTTGACTTCCTTGTTATAGATGTCAAAATGCTTTAACTGTGTGTATATCCTACCAAGGAAGAACATGGCAGGACACAGGCGTTTGTACATTAAATGATTATATTTCCTTATAACACCCTTTTATGTTCTTCTAACTTCCCACGACATACATTGGTCTTCTGAAAATTTCTAAATAATCTGATCACATTTTTGATGTATTTGGGTTTCTTAGGGCCTTAGAAGTTTTAAATATTTTTACTTAGCTGAGGCCAATGCATGCAAATCCCTGCTTTCCTCTATACTAAAAATGCTTATTTATTAAAGCTGTTGTGTTTGCAGACAAATCCAGGGTTAAAAAGAAATCCACTGCAGACGACGCTGGACAAAACAGATCCATATCCAGCCCAAGGTAATATTATTTCAAGGGGTCCGGGGTTTATTGTCCTTCAACATGTTAAGATATCAAAAAATGAAATCTGTTACTCAGGAACAGCAGCGTACCAAAACTAGTAGTATTTTGCAAGATATCATAGTTAAGGTTTAAGAATAGTTCAGAGGACAGATTTAAATCAGAAAGTTCATAAGCTGCACTGTAGCCTCGTTGTTCTAGCTTTGAGGCTAGACAGCCTGCTACCTGCAGGGAGGAGAGTGAGCAGTTTGAGGTTTTCAATGATACATGATGCTTTGCTTGTCATTGAGTTTGCCTTGACTTTTGAGAAGTAGGTGAAACACCAAATCTCAGTGCTGCTTATTCCTGGTCCTGGGAACCCACTGTCCTGCATGTCTAAGATGTTTCCCTCATCCAACACACCTAATTCAAATGATCTGCTTGTTCAGAAGTTGTTCAAAAGTCTGATAAATATTCATTAATTTGAACTGGGAAACATCTAAAACATGCTGGACAGTGGCTCTGAAGGACCAGGACTGAGAAACACTAGTCTAGATGATGCAATGTAGCCACAAGACATGAGAGATGTGTCTCAGGAGGCAGTGTGCCATTCAAACCAGTTAGCCTGTTTTAATTTTGTGGCCAGTTGGGTTAAACCCAATGTTTTTCTCAATTTTGTTCTTTTATTTTAATAGGAAGGTTGGATAAAAAGATGCCACTGGGAGGTCACACAACAACAAGCAGAAGGTAAGCTGTTTAAAGTTTTCTGCAGTGGGTTGTGAAGGGGCTAGCTTCCTCTGGTGTTTAAAAAGCCATAGCACTGTTACAGGTCTGATGGCTTGAGACAGCATTGAGCTGGTATTAATGTCGTAGCACATCTGTGTATTTTTAACTTTTAAAGGACTATTAATTTACTGTCCCATTTTACTTAGGAAAATCTAAAGCTAAAAGGAGGAAGTGGACTGAGGAAGAAATCCAGGCTGTGGAGAGAACCTCATGGAGAAATGTGGCAGGGAGTGAAATTTTATGTGAAAAACCGCATTCATGCATTAAAGAGAGACTCTGCACAACTAAGGTAAAGTTGGACATTTATGATGTTGCTGCCAGTTGGAAGATTCTTCATTCTGCTAGTTACGGTTATTATACAGCATAGTTATGTTGGAGTCTGTAAAGTTTGGAAGCACTGATTCTGTTTCAGGCTGAAACAGGCTGAATCGCTTGTTTGAGAGCATTACAGCTTGTACTGTGGGAACAGTTTTTTATGCCACACTGTTGCATGCCCCTTGTTTGTGCTTTACAGTAAACATGTGCATTAAACAGGTTGCGGTTACTGAAACTAATATCTGAACAATGTTCATTTATCCATTTCACACAATTGTGATCCTGTGAATTCTACATAATTTCAGAAATATCCAGAAAATATTGTGCACTTGTTGCCCAGAATTATTTGTTAAAGGAAAACTCTTTAATACAAACATTTTATTTAGTGTAGTCTGATGTGCACAGATCATTAATCAATATGTAATTACAGCAAAGACTTAACAGTAAGTATACACAAATTCAACATAAAAATAACGAACAGAAATATGCAAAGAAGACAGCTATCTGTGTTTTCAATAAAACTATTAATTCTAAATATTAAACTCCACTGCTTACCTTATACAGGGTTTAAATATATAGAAATAAAAAGTCTTCACAGAAGTGACACCTACTGGTGGTTTATGGTATGACATAATGGGAACGTCCCCACAAGGGTGAAAGACCTGACAAAAACAAATTTTTGAAATTTTAATAATTAAGGTGATTTCAGAGAGACCAAGGTCCCTCCAAAAAATCTGACTCAAAATCAATTTTTTATGACTTACAAAACGCCTGTAATTCATGTTTGAAGTGAGGTCCCCATCGAGCAGGTTCCAGAAAACGGCAAAAATTTCGTCCCCACGGGGTAGAAAAACACGTATGTGTGTGTGTGTGTGTGTGTTGCAGGCCACAGGAGGTTGTGTTAATAAAGCTGAGAGCCTCCGAAAGGCTGAACCACTTTGTTTCCTTTCGGCAGCTCTGCACATCTGTGTGTGTTTCAAGCAACCGTGTGTGTGTTTTATTCCGCAAATACAACTCTGTGAGCGTGTATCATTCTGTGTGTGTATATATATTACACGTGCACATGTACAGTAGGTGTTTATGTGCGTAAAATAGTATGTAACGCATCACTTGTATCCCCGAGCTCCATAAATGGGAGGAGAGAGACCACCTGAGTCTGACATGACAAATGGGCTGATGCTAATAACACATGGTGGTCACAGAAGTAGTAAGAGTGAGTGTGTGTGTGTGTGTGTGTGCTAAATCTCTCAAGCTTTATTGCATTGCAGGTATATGAGTGTCTGACTCTGTACACATTTGCACAGTTGCAGGTATTTATGTTGTGCAGCTTATTCATCTTACATCTAGCATGAGCTCTATGTCATGTGTAGTGTATGCGTGTCTGTGTGTGTGTGTGTCTGTGTGAGAGAGAGAGAGAGAGAGAGAGAGAGACAACTGGGGCAAGGTTAAAACATATTTATCCAGCTGTTGCAGGTGGACATTCTTCATGTTTAGAGGATGATCCATGGAGCTGTCTACAGACCGCCCTGCTTCGCCTAACAGCCTCCCACATTAAAAAAAAAAAAAAAAAAAATTGTGGAGAGACTGGAAACTGCTGGGTCGGTCCTGGTAAAAACTCCCTCGGTAAATATACTGCCCAGCCAAAAAAAAAAAAACATGTTGGACTGCCTTTAGCTTTGAGTATGGCACTCATTTGATAAGCTTCTGCAATGTCACAGCATTTATTTCTGTCCAGAGATGCATTAATTTTTCACCAAGATCTTCTACTGATGATGGGAGAGTCGGACAAAGTCTTCTCCAGAACATCCCAAAGGTTCTCAGTGGGGCTGAGGTCTGGACTCTGTGGATGACAGTCCATCTCATGCTCCCTGATCCACTCATTCTCAATGTGACCCCATGAATCCTCATCGTCATCTAGGAACATGAAGAAAACCTCTACTGATGTAAAGACCTGGTCATTCAGTATCTTCAGGTATCAGCTGACCTCATTCTTTGGGAACATAACGTTGGTGAACCTGACCAACCCCAGATCATAACCCTAACCCCCACAGGCTGGTAGACACTAGCCATGATGAGTGCATCACTTCATCCACCTCTCTTCTTACCCTGATGCCCTCATCACTCTGGAACAGGGTAAATCTGGACCCATCAGACCACATGAACTTCTTCCATTCCTCCAGAGTCCAATCTTTATGCTCCATAGCAAACTGAAGCCTTTTTGTCTGATTATCCTCACTGATCAGTTTTCTTAGAGCTACAGCTGTTTAGTCCCAATCCTTTGAGTTCCCTTCATGTGGAAATGTTCTTACGTTCACTGTTAATCATGAGAGTTCTACTGTTGATTTCCTACAATCATCTAAGAGTTTGTTCCTGGAAACTGATGGTTCTTTTAAAAAGTAGCTTCTGATGCTGTTTTACCACTACTACACTGCACTACTTTTGTGTAAAACCTTTTAAAATCTACTTGTCATTCAAGACCAAAGCAAGCTTTTGGATACTATCGTGACACCAGTGGTACATCACACTTTACATAACATTTTTTTCTGGATTAGCTGATGAATCGATGAAGTAGAGGAAGCAGAATTTGTCACAGACCAAACTTATTTTCTAGTCTGTTGTGTAGCTCATTGCTCTCAAATTTTTCCATCTTTTAAAGGTTGGTATTGTATCCATAGAGTCCATGTAAAGAATGGATAGCATCCGATTCTGAGTGTGAAGCAAATGCAAAAATGTTTTAAACCTGTGTTCTTTCAACAGTCAGAAGGGGGCGACTCCTCCGTTGCAAGAAGAAGTCTGACTGAACAGAAGTCTATGAGAAAATGACTCATTTCTCACTTGACC